>NC_081415.1:367994666-368294666 GCF_030272615.1 Cryptomeria japonica
TAACATGAAAATCAATACCGGTTGACAAAAACACACACAATGATCAATGCGGATTGCCAAAACAAATAGGATGTGACTAGGAAACACCAACAAGCATGTTAGAATCATCACCAATATTTTCACCAACACCACTTATCAAATCTTCATCGATCAATATCTAGAAGCTCAAGAACACAACTAATCAACAACTGTCACAAAGAAAGATAACTTGTGGGGCACCAAATCATGAACCATCTGAAATAAAGATACACAAGATCATGCCAAACAATATCCCAAAACCCCAGCACAGGATCTAATCATAGTGGAATATACCGGAGGAAATACCGGATACTGCAAAATAGTGATCAGCAAAACCAAACTACAAAACTAAATCAGAAGATCTTCCCAAACTCACTAGAATAAACCACAGGAATATGTTGACATCAATGAAAACAACATATACTAGTAGCAACAATCCAACAACCAAATCCAACAATCTCCCCAACAATCCAATAGTAGGCACATTTATTAGGACTAGAAGTAGGATATTATCAATTATGCGAAAATGGTAGAAGGTCACAAATGAAGGAAAATATGAAGGTGGAGGAGATGAAGGATGGGGAGAAGATATGGATGCAGATGAAAAAGGTGAGGGAGGTGGTGGAGATGAGAGGCACAATTTATAAGTTCATTTGGCTATAACTCTATCTAAGTAGGATGAGGTACTCTAGGAGAGGGATTAGGCTATCGAGAATACAGATTAGGCTCATGTAGAATGAGACAACCTGCATGTCCAATTGACACAAAAGAATAATGATAGGGATGGATTATAGATCTAGATATCCTTAAGGAAAATTGAGAGGGATATGAAAAAAAAAGAGTGATAGAGGATAGAGGCAAAGATGAAGAAGATATATGACATAGTAGAGGGGCCTACGAAGCATATATAATATTAGATATTACTAGATCAGCTCCATTTGCCAACTATTATGGGAACTTAGGTTCCCAGTTTTATGACTTAGAGTTATTCGGGTGGGTTGAGGTTATAAATATTTTCCACCCATTGGGTTATGAGGTCACCAACGGTGCAACAATCAATTCTTTTACCACGACCACTAATAGGTCCATCATAGCCACCAATAGGTTCACACCCATCATAACTTGCCCCTTCCAAGGATGGTAATTCAAAATAGTGAGTGGTTTATGTATATATATATATATATATATATATATATATATATATATATATATATATATATATATATATATATATATATATATATATATATATATATATATATATATATATATATATATATATATATATATATATATTTATGTCTTGTAAAGACCATGTACATATATTATATTGATATAACATGACATGATATTTTATGATGCATATGTGAGATGAGAATACTATTTTAGTGGATTTTATTCATTGTTTTTATTATGATGTTTACGATGATGTATGTGTATGCAATGCATATGATATATGTGATACACTTACTAATGCCTATTTGTGATGGATTTGGTTATAATGTTTATGATATTATCATGCATATTATGTAATGATGTTATTTTTTTATGTGAACATAAGATGATGTGGAGATATGATGTTATGATTTGATAATTATGTGAGGATATATGATGAAGACCTAACTTTATACGTGCACGAAATGTGTGGATGCATTAAGATGCATTAGTGAATTTGTTTTATTTTTGTGTCATGATAAATAAATGGAATGACTATTAGGATGGGATACAGATTAGTTAAAATGAGAAAAAAATTAAATAAAATTAGTCTGGATGAAGTTTGGTGTCAAAATGGCAACCTCAAATAGATTATGTAGGATGTTGAAGAATAAGTTAGATTAAACTGATCAAATATCAAATATTTAAAACTTTAAACTGGTAATGGGGTGTAAAATGGAAAGGTGTTATGCTTGAAACACGTAGAGAACAATCCTTATTTTTATATAGAAAATGGATAATATGCACCAAGGTATGAGGAACCAAGATGAATTTATATTCTTTATATGAGTTGTATCTCTTCAAACAAAAGGGTTATCCTTATTCATACCGAACATAATACAACCTTGTCAGATACATGTGAGGAAGTAAGACTTAGAGCATAATAGTACTAGTGAACAAAAAGTATTGAATAAACTTATATGTAATGGATAATTGTTTATTCTAGAAGCCATTCCAACATATAAAAGGTACTAATTTTAATAGTAGCATTACAAGAGCATCTCACAAACACAACATACAAAAATAATCACTATGCCCCATAATGCGATTTTCTAAACACACCAAGATATATAAATATTGAGGTGGTCTTGAATAAAAAATTTAATAGCATAGCATATAACTTAAACAAGAAAAAGAAAAACTAATAAAAAACATCAATCATCGTATCTCTTTCCAAAAGGTATGCTCATAGTGGATTATTCCTATAGTAGGAATGATGCATTCATTGAGGCATAGATTAGTATGTTTGGTTAGCTAGTTATGCAATTAGGTATATAGGTAGTAGACAGTTCAATAGTAGTTGTTGCTTGTGATTATCATGAAAGCTCAATATTTTGTATGATACCTGGTTTTCTTTTGATTAAGTGTCAAGCCTAGATAATGATGGTTTATTATGGATTAGAAGGTGATGGTTGGTTATGTTTATTGATGGTTTGTGATATCATGGGTAAGTTTACTATGGATGATGTGTAATTATGGAATTATAAATTTTCCTGTTAATATGACAACAAGGATAATGAATAGGTTGATAAAATGCCTCCAGTTAGGTGTAGGACTATTTATTATGGGATGGGTGGAGTGAATTTTATTGGTACCAATATGAGGTAGGATGGGTAATAATAGATATATATAATTATCAAGACATGATAGGTGGATAGGTAAAATATGGTAAATAGTATAATGTGTATGGATAATTTCACTTTATTGGGTGAAATGGATAAGAAACTAACAAATAGTGCTTGCTATACATGAAGCCTATAAATAGGTTTTCAACATGGTCCTTGCCCATGGTGCCATTGAAGTTGATTTCACCATTCAACAATAATTTCTTTATATATTTCTATTTTATTTTTTATTGTAAAAAATGATTCCTAATTTCCAATTTTTCATCATAGTGACTACTAAAAATGGTTTTCACCAAAGGGAAATTTTTTCTCTTTAATATTTTTTTTATTTTTATTTGTCATTTTTTTATTTTTTTAATATTTAGGATACCCCAAGGGTCATGTGAAAAAAATTCTTTAGGTGAGTGTTGTTGATGTCCTTGTCAAATAGTTCACTCTCAGGCATTTCAAGTTAGTAAGTTCCTAATCCATAAGATGTTATAGTGATGACAAAATTCCCCAACTAGTTATGCTCAAAATTTCCCTCCTTGATGCAATCTTGTTGATTCTTTTAATTTTCCTTCAAGACTAGGTCACCTACTTCAAATATTTCAGTTTTATCTTCTATTATAACTATGATAAAGTTAATGTTGGTAGGCTTGCACGTGGTTTAGTGCATTGAGATGCCTTTTATCTATCAACTATAGTTAATGCAATCTAGGAAATCAATACTCCTTATTATCAATAAGATGTTGCAAAGACACCCTTAGGAAGGAATTTCAAACTCAATAGGCAAAATGGCTCGAGTGCCAAAGATAAGTGAATATGAGTTGGCACTTGTAAGAGTCAAAATACTTGTATGATAGTCTCACGAGGTGGGGTTGAGTTTTAGATGTTAGTCCTGTCAAACTTATATTATTATTTTCCAAGGATTTTTAAAAAGGTTTTGTTGGAAACCTCATCTTGGTTGATACTTTGTGGGTAGTAAGGGATGGCAAAGTGATTTTTGATGTAGTATTAATAACAAAGGTCACAAATGTCTTGGTTTTTAAATTAATTACCATTTTCAATTGAAATAGAGAGTAGCACCATCATGGAAAATGAATAATGTAAGATAAATTTGAATATTTATTTACTGACAATAGAGGTTGGTAGAATGGTCTTTATCCTCTTTGTAAAATACTCGGTAGTGATGATAATGAATTTATGGCCATTGGATTAGGGGGTATGGATTTTTCCTATGAGTTTGATTCCCCATTGTTAACAAGGTCAAGGAGTATTTATTGGCTACAATTCATGTGCTTGTGCATGAACCAAATCTTTGTGTTGTTAATGTTGAAGACATCTCTTACAAAACTAGTGTGCATCATATTCCATGGTTGGCTAGTAGTATCCTATTTGTAATACCTTCTTAGTAGAGGTAGGGCCACTAGAATGTGCCCTATAGACACCTTCATGTACTTATTCTAAGGAAGTTTTGTCTTCTTCCATGTTAAGATATCTAAGGAGTGTATCATCTAGAAACCTTCAATATAAAATATCACCATGGATAGTGAAGTGTGAGGCATAATAGTTGAATGTTTTCTTTTTGGCGTTGGATATATAACTTGTCAAAGGGTTTTTTCATGAACATAAGTGTAAATATCATGATACCATGGTGAATTGAGACAAATAAGTTCACACACAAGTGGACATCAAAAGCTGGAACCAAGAGTTGTTCAACCCAAAAATTCACATTATTGTCTATTATGGAGTATTATGGGGTATGTTGATGCCTATAATTTATTTTAAGACAACATCCTTATGGGAAGTTCATTGAGAAGGGGACGTATTGTACCTCAATGAACAACATTCGGGGTTTTAGAAGTTGGCTCTTAACTTATTCAAAGGTAAAAGGGAGAGAAAGAGGACTAGAATTAAAATAACTAACTAAGACGATGCGCTTGACACTAAAATTTTACATGCACAATAAACCATACATGAAATGCACAATTTAAAGGCTAGAAACTCATTAACCCCAATTACAATAAGAATTCACAAACATCATAATGTAATTCAAAAACAACTATACTGAATTGAAAGAATCTAAGACATGATTCGACCAACAGAAGTTATGCCTAATATTACCAAAAGCTTATACAGATTCAAAAAATTATTTTTTTCTCAAAATGATATAAAGCATTATCCCATAAAATATAAACAAACATATTAAAAGGCCAAAAGTCAGCACAATCCAATTATCAAATTTACAATAAAATTAAAATGTTGAAGTTTGAGCTACAGAGCTAAAATTATGTTCTCTGTGTCAATTCCCCTTCAAATGATGCCATAATTCTCTTTTATATCCTTCTCAAACGTGGGCGCAGATTTCCAAATAACAACCCAAACATTTCTTGATCACATGATTGTTTCCTCCTTTCATCCTCACAACTTTATTTCCTTTCCATCATTACAGTTCTAACTATCTCAATAGAATAATTCTACAAATCAATCTACATAGCCTTTGAGTGAGCCTTCGTCATTGGATGACACTTCAACATTTTTCATGAGCTTTGGTGCTTTCCAAAATTGTGCCCCACCAACATGTGGTCTTGCTCAAATAATAGACATATGGCTACGAAGCGAAACTACCTACCCTCCTATTCTATTTTTCCTTTCAAAGCCCACAGGTGAGACACATGGCATGCAGGTGGGAAATGTTGGTGCATGTGCCTTCCTGCTTCAAAGAAACCCCATCTGCTTGATGTGTGGTGGTTTGATTTGAAATAGGAGGGCCCCTTTTGGAGGCCAAAATAAAACCCCAAGAGGGGACACATGGCAGCATGGCGGAGCCCAGTGAGGGCGAGAGAAAAGAGTCTCCTCAAAACCACGCCCACTCAATGCATAGAGAAATAAGGAAAATGCCTTGAACAAAAGAAAGGGCCCAATGAAACAATGAAGGGGCCTAAAAAAAGACTTAGGATTTATCCACAATTTTGGTGACTTGATGGGGCCGTCTGCCTACAGATTAGGAAACCTTGAACCTCTATTTCATAGACCAGCATCAAGACCTACAAGGCAACTCAAAGTTGCAAAAGTGCATTTTGCAAAGGATCTGACTCCTCATCTGAAGGATGCATTTGAGCATGTAGAAAAACATATGCCTGAACAATGGAACATTTCCCTAAAGGGTAGATTTCCTAGCATCTTGAACACGTGTTCTAGGTGGAAGTTTATCTAAGACAAATGATCTATGATATTTTCAATATTTGAAGATGTTGGGGACATCTCCAAGTGTTTGCAGGTAAGATTGGTCTTGCTGACACTATTCGAGAGCTGCAATATTTTATCCTTTGTTGTTGTTGAATCATCTACAATGAAAGGGAATGATAAGCTAAATTGTCAAACATCAATACACCTAGACATTATTTTGCATGGATGGCTTCTCTATTGTAATTGATATACTCGTGAGCCTTTTAGGTTGTGTATATGTGATCCTCCACACCTGTCGCTACTAGAACACAACTAGAACATCATTTGATGTTGTGTACAACTTTTCATCAACATTTTAGAATCATGAACCCTTGATACAATATCTTGTAGAATTTTCTCTATTGCATTTTCTACCTCTGAGCCTAATCATTGTGCATCAACAATAAAATGAAAGGCCATCCAAAGTGATGTCAGATCAGTCTTAATTTGCTCCCAATATGAGAAATGCAATTATTGCACAATAGGAGTTAAGTCAACTTGGGAAGTGGGCATCGCATTTGATGCTTGAAGCAGATTAATTTAGACATATTTTGACCCCACTTCTATAATCAATCCCTTAATCTTTCTTTCTAAATCTAATTTTTGTTGTTGTAGTTTTAAGGTCTTCTCCTAAAGGGATTTCTCTACTACCACCTTGGTCTCCCATTCCTTCTCAAGGGCAACTTGGGTATTATGGAGCTCTTTATCAAACTGTGTTTGTTTATAAATTAGATCTTGCTGTAATTGAACTTGTGTAGTTGTGGAGGCGGAATGTTCCTGATGGACTTGGGAGAGTTCAACAAGTTTATCACGCAACTGATTGTCTACCTATTGTCACAAGGATTTGCACCTGATAGCTAAGCTTGATAATCAGCAATCTCGTGATATATGGGAACATCCTCAAGCCTATGGGTTGCTCATTATGAGAATGAATCTCCAAATTATGGGTTGGATCCTATTTTGATATCCTAAACACTACTAAGTTTGATGGGAAAACAGATAGAAAGTTACTCTTGAATTGAAACTACTGACTAATAAGGTGATACACCAACTGAAAATAACTAGACTTGTCCTACTACTGAACTTACAAAATACTCATATAATGAAGTAAAATCAGCTCACACTTCAAATACACATGTCTGGAATAATATTGCATATGAGAGGTTTAATGTTTGTTTGTTGTTTGAAAGAAAACAAGGTTGCTCTCATAACTCACATTCAACAAAACAAGAAAACACAGTCAAAGACCTGCACCATACACACTCTTCTTGAACTAAACATTGAAAGGAATAGGATTAAAAATAATGGATTTTATACAAAACATCACAAGATCTTTATCAAAATGCTCACAAACAACACTAAAACCAATAAGATACTTGAAGAGGAACTTAGCTTTTTATTGAATATCATGAAATTGCTTTCATTACAAGTCTGAAAAAACTTCTAAATACACTATATTTCTCATAAGAAACTGAGTTACAAGAGTTCACTTGCTACTACAACAAAGATAGAAATCCAAAAATGGAGAAGGAATGAGGGAAAAACTAGATTTATATCAAAAGAAGCTCTAAAATTTCAAAATTTGAAATGATTGGCTATCTTTCACTCATTTTGACTGTTGCTTTCCTCAAAATCAGCTCTCTAACTAGTTGTTAATCAGCTTCTTCATTTGTTGGGGTTGATCGAGTTGTAAATCCCTCAAAATCAAGATCAAAACTGGAGATTTGGAGTTGATAACTACTTCAAAACTTCCCTTGGTTGATAAGTCAACCTTGGGGGCATTCAAATCAAGTGAAATTATTGTTATTGTCTTAAAATCCCCCCAAAAAGTGGGATTTCTCTCCTGGTCACCTCTTTTGAGTTCTTTTTTAATTTTGAGTATAGTTGCATTTATAACAAATTTGAATTTGGAATTCAAACTTGTGTTTTAAACTAAAGCTTCCACTAACTATCATGATACATGTCACTCCTATGCTACTACTATGAGTCATTTCATGCTTTGGTACTGCTATTTTTCTCTATGGCTATTCAATAATGCTACAACTGTATTTTCCTCTTTAATGCTTATGACTACATTGCTTCTCTTTACTCTCTATAATATCATCACTATGTCCATTCCCTTCACTATGGTGAATGCTCTATATCTTTGACAAGGACTACTCTTCTACATTATGAATTGCTCCATGATATACCCTTATGGTTATGACCAAACTTTCTTTCTTAGAAACCCTTGTCTTTTGGAATGTTCTGATCTATTGTGACTACACTTATGACCAATTTGTGGTTGTGCCTTGCATGGTGATTGTCCTTCTAATCACTACGAACTTCATGCTGATTTGATTGACTCAATCATGTCTATTTACTATCTTTATGATAGTGATCTGTATTCATTATAATTGATACGCTCTTCCATTCCTTCATTGTTATGTCACAACATCATTGTTAGCTATCATAAAACTTCTAAAATTTGCTCATTAGTTGTGATGACTGTGAATGGCATGAAAGTGTTGTCTTATGTCTTAACTGTCTTTGGCAGTGATTGGAAGTTAACTTCTCTTTGGGCTTACCATGGCTCCTCTTTTGACTAAGATTGTTCTTTCAAGTTCTGAGGACACTCTTTCACTGTGAAATGTCACTATGGGTGCTCTAGATCTCTTTGTGTTATGAGTTATGACTAGGTTCACACCCCTATTCTTTGAGCCCTTGATAATCTTATTGATCGTGTTTCGAAATGGCACTGCTTGTCTTGAATGCTACAAGAGATTAATGATCATTTTGTTCTATTTTTCTCTTGATAAGATTGCTAATTGAGTTTTTACGTGGCTATCTTCCTTGTAAACACATGCCCTTATAACCTTTATAATAGTCATATAGATGATATGTCACTAATGATGGCTTGTTCTATGGTAGACTAAAAAAGGAGTATTACTACCTTCAACTATGATTTTCTATGAATGTTTAATGGGCCTAAGACCTCATCCTTATTCTATCTTTTTTAGATTGATCAACCTTGATCATCAACCTTGTGAAGTTGATGTTGGTATTATGGATGTGTTGCACTAGTTTTGTCATTGATGTCAACACTTATCCTTCTGGATATCTTTCGTTATGTTGAACTAGCACATTATGTTCATCGGCAAGTTCAGTGACTTATGCACAATCACCGGCATATTGTTCACTGACAGGTTATATTGTTCACCGGCACTAAGGATGACTTGTTATCATCTAGAGATCACTTGGTTATGTCAAAGACATGGTTTGGACACTTGGTTTTGGTATTTTGGTTATTGGTCTAATCGGGTTGACATATTTGTTGTTACCGACAAATTGGTCTAGGTTATGGACCGACATGCATTATCTATTCCAGATCAGCACGACACATTATGGAGATGATTTAATTAATTAGATATTGTTATAAATGTATTGAGCTGACATGATGCATCGCATCTTGACTTATTTCTAATTGATTTAATTGTAATATTCTTAGTGAATCGACCTACACATTTGGTCTTAGGTTTTGGTATATATGTAAGATCTCATTTGTGAGATAATGTAAGAGGAAGAGTGACGGTATATGGTTATGGTATTGTAACATGGTATGTGCAAATATTGAAGATCATATGAGCAGACCATAGAGAAGGTTCAAGGAAGGTTTGAAGGTGATGTGACTCCTATTTTGTGATTGAGCAGTGAGCTCTAGATAGTTGGCCTTTTTGCATGTGTAGACCCCATTTGTATACACATACTATCTCTGGTAGTATCATCTGATTTTTGGTAAGGTTTCCCACCATGGTTTTTTCCCTTTAGGTTTTCCACGTACAAATATTTGTGTTATGTGTTTTGGATGTTGTTTCTCTTTTTGTTTTATGCATTAAGTTTCATTGGTATTAATATTTATTGCTAATCTGTCTACCAGCATTAAGTTTGGTTTACCAGTATTAAGTATCAAGTTTGATTAAGTTATATTTGGGTTGAAATTAATTGACAATTGATTCACCCCCCCCCCCCATCAGTTGCCTCTGGGTCCTAACAATTGGTATCAGAGCTAAGTCCTCTTTTTGCAAAAGTTTAACAACTTGAGGAGATTCTATGGCAACTAACTTTTTCAGGAAGGACAATCTGAAACTTGATGGAACTAACTATGGTATATGGAAGATCAGAATGGAGACACATCCAAATTACATTGGAAGAGACATATGAGATTTTATAAAGAATGGCTATGTTGCTCCTTTACTGAATCAACCTCATCCACCAACATTGGCTAAAGATCAAGAAAATGATTGCAAAGCAAGAGCACTTTTGAGCACATTCTCATATCAGCAAATCATGGGATTATCAGACTGATCTACTACTAAAGCTATTTAGGATAAATTGGACACATTGAATGAAGGAGATACCACTGTCAAAATTGCAAAACTGGAATGCTTCCGGGTCAGGTATGAAAATCTGAAAAATGGAAGAAGATGAAAGAATTTTTGCTTTTATGGAAAGGGTAAATGAAATTGTTTTGGGAATACAATGTTGTGGAGGTTCCTTGAGTGAAGATGAAATTGTTTCTAAAGTTTTAAGAGCATTTCCACTGACATACAAAATGAAAGTAACTTCTTAATGAGTTGAGAACAATGCCTAATACATCAATATCTAGAGATACCTTGGTTGGAAAACTTTCAGCATTTAAGCTTGAGGAATTTGGTCATATTGCTACAATTAAGACAAATTTAGCCTTCAAATCATCATCATCATCATCATCTGACAAATCTGATTGGAATACACTTTATGCAATAGAACTTGAAGATTTCAGGAGGGAAAATGAAGAATTGGAAGAACTTGAAGCACTATTTGCAAGGAAAATGCCTACAGGTCCTATTGGAAGTAAGTATGAAGGTAAAGCACCATTTAAATGTTTTAACTGCAATAAAGTTGGTCATATGGCATCTATATGTCCTAATAGACATGCAAGACTGAGAGAGGAAGCTAAAAGGACATATAAACCTAACCCCGAATATCAAAGATACATATTTAAGAAGAATAGAGACAAATCATGTTACTATGTTCATGAAGGAGTTACTGATGATTGTGATGAAGAACCGACAAACAATGGATGGGCTTTTGTTGCAATAAAAGAAGATCAGTCGACACCTACTGTTCCACTGGTAGAGCAAGCCCTGGCAGCTAAAATTGAAGAAAAGGATGAATGGATTATAGATTCCAGATGTTCACATCATATGACTAGTGATAAAAGTAAATTCTTATCTTTTTAGGAATACAATGGAGGTCTAGTAAGATTTGGGGATGATAAAGCTTTTTTTATCAAAGGAAAAGGCACTATATCTTTTGATGGTAATCACAATACTGACAATGTTTACTATGTTGAAGGTTTGAAGCATAATCTTTTGAGTGTTGGTCAATTAGTTGAAAAGGGATTTCAGTTACAGTTCAAGAATGGTAAATGCAAAATCATGAGTAGAACTGGTTTGGAGATTGCAATCGGTAATCAGACTAGAGGTAATATCTTTCATTTGAACAACAATGAAAAGACATGCTTAATTGCACATATTGATGAAAGTTGATTATGGCATAAAAGACTTTGTCATGTGAATTTTGATTGCATTATAAAGATCAGTTCATCTAAGGCAGTAAGGGATTTACCTAAGATTTTAAAACCTCATAATTCGGTATGTAAGGAATGTCAAATGGAAAAGCAAGTTAGAACAACTTTTAAGACTATTTTTGAGAAATCCAATAATGTTCTTGATTTAATTCATACTGATTTATGTGGTCTAGCAAGAACAAGAAGTCTATAGGGAGATAGATACTTTATGCTAATCATTGATGATTATTCTAGAATGTGTTGGGTTGCTTTTCTCAGGGAGAAATCAGAAGCTTTTGGGAAATTCAAATTATTCAAGGAAATGGTAGAAAATGAAACTGGCAAGAAAATCAAATGTTTAAGATTTGATTGAGGAGGTGAATTTACATCTAAGGAGTTTAATACATTTTGTGAAGTGAATGGAATTAGAAGACAACTATCAGCACCCCGGACACCTCAGCAAAATGGAGTTGTGGAAAGGAAGAACAAAACTATTTTGGATGCAGCTAGAAGCATGATATTAGAATCAAATATACCTCATATGTAGTGGAGAGAAGCAGTGAATACATCGGTTTACACTTTTAACATAGTTCACATCAAAGGTGAAGCCGGTAAGACCCCTTATGAACTTTGGTTTGGTAATACTCCTACTCTTAAATACTTCAGAATATTTGGAAGCAAATGCTATATTAGGAGAGATAAGTATATTGGTAAATTTATCCTACAAGTGATGAAGGAATATTTCTTGGTTATTCATCTAAGAGAAAAGCATATAGATGTTTTAATAAAATATTGCAGAAAATCTTTGAGAGTGCAAATGTGAAGATAGATGAACAATTTAGAGGAAATTCAAGGTCTATGGATTCTGAATCAGCAGTTGAGATAATCATAAATGAACCTATACAAAGTGCACCAGTACAAAATGTGGATCCAGTCACATTGTCATCATCAAAGAATTCTACAGCGACTGAAGAATGGCAACAAGAAAACACACCCAGGTATGTAAGACTGAATCACTCTGAAAGTCAGATAATTGGGAATAAATATCACAGTGTTATGACAAGAGGGAGACTAGCAAATGAAGAGGTATGTTTAATTTCTCAAATTGAACCAGCATTTATTATTGAGGCATGTGAAGATAAACATTGGATTAAAGCTATGGAAGATGAATTAGAACAATTTGAAAAGAACAATACATGGACATTGGTTCCCTGGCCTAAAGACAAAAATGTAATTGGAACTAAATGGGTTTTCAGAAATAAACTTAATGAATATGGTAAGGTAATCAGAAACAAAGCAAGATTAGTGTGTAAAGGATATTCACAGAAAGAGGGAATTTATTACAATGAAACCTTTGCACTGGTAGCTAGAGTTGAGGCAGTCAGATTATTTCTTGCATTTGCAGCTCACAAGAACTATAAAGTATATCAAATGGATGTAAAATGTGCATTTCTGAATGGTGATCTTGAAGAGGAAGTTTACATTGAACAACCTAATGGATTTTTTTGACAGAAGATAAAGATATGGTTTGCAGATTAAAGAAATCTTTGTATGGATTGAAAGAAACAAGCTCCTAGAGCTTGGTATGCAAGATTGGACAAATATCTTTTGAAGCTTGGTTATACTAAAGGTAATGTTGACAACAACTTATATTTTAAAGTGACTAATGAAGACATCTTGGTTATTGATTTTTTTGTTAATGATATCATTTTTGGAGGAGAAGATGGATTGTGTAAAGACTTTGCTAATAAGATGCAGGAAGAATTTGAAATGTCTATGATTGGGGAGATAAAATTCTTTTTAGGATTGTAGATTTCATAGACTGATAAAGGTATATTCATATGTCAAACAAAGTACTTGAAGGAACTATTGAATAAATTTGGTATGGAAAACTCAAAACCGGTAAGTACTCCTATGACTACAACTGATAAATTGACATTGAAGGATGATTTAGCTCTTGTTAATCCAACATGATACAAATCTATGATTGGAGGTTTACTGTATTTGACACAAACAGGACCTGATATAATGAATGCACTATGTATTATTTCAAGATTTCAAAGTAATCCTAGAGAAAATCATGAATTAGCAGTGAAAAGGATTTCCGATATCTACAAGGCACAACAAATCTTGGTTTATGGTATCCTAAAGATGAAAATTTTGATTTATGTGCATACACTGATGCAAATTGGGAAGGAGATGTAGATGACAGAAAGAGCACCACTGGCGGGGCATTCTTTCTTGGTAGCAGATTGATTTCATGGTTGAGCAAGAAACATAGTTGTACATCATTATCAACAGCGGAATCAAAATATGTTGCAGCAACAACTAATTGTACTCAGGTATTATGGATTAAGAAAATGTTGAAGGACATAAAGGTAAAATGCAAAGAACCTATAATCATTTACTGTGATAATTCAGCAACAATTGATATATCTAAAAACCCAGTATTTCACTCTAAGACTAAACATGTTTCTATCAAATATAATTTTCTGAAAGAAAATGTTGAAGCAAAAGAAGTGAGATTGGTTTGTGTGAATACTAAAGAGAAAATTGCAGATATCTTTAATAAGCCTTTGCCTAAGGAAACTTTTGAATATCTTAGAGAGAAACTTGGGGTTATACCCTCACCGATAGAGACTTAGACAGTTGATGATTGGCATCAAACCGACAGAATTAATAGAGAAACTTTTTTATGGCTTTGATGAAGGAGAGCTACTTCTCAGGGGGAGTAGTTGGTTATTGTAATTGGTTCTATGAATTGGTTGTGTTTGGTATTTGTATTGCTTTGGCATTTGATTTCAAAGGGGGAGAGATATCTATGGAAAAACATTATCCTTTGGGGAGAGATTATTTATTGGGGGAGAGATATATACTCTCTGCATTTGTATTTTGATTTCTCATATTGATCTATTCTGGAGATTGTTGGTTTTTGGTTTTTGGCATTATGTTTTTGCACTTAGATGTTATTCCATCTTGTGTTGCTATCAATGCCAAAGGGGGAGATTGTTGGTATTATGGATGTGTTGCATTGGTTTTTTCATTGATGTCAACACTTATCCTTCTGGATATCTTTGCTTATGTTGCACTGGCACATTATGTTCACCGGCAAGTTCAATGACTTATGCACAATCACCGGCAGGTTATATTATTCATCGGTACTGAGGATGACTTGTTATCATCTAGAGATCACTTGGTTATGTCAAAGACGTGGTTTGGACACTTGGTTTTGGTATTTTGGTTATTGGTCTAATTAGGTTGACATATTTGTTGTTACCGACAAATTGGTCTAGGTTATGGACTGACATGCATTATCTATTCCAGATCAGTACGACACATTATGGAGATGATTTAATTAATTGGATATTGTTGTAAATGTATTGAGCCGACATGATGCATCGCATCTTGACTTATTTCTAATTGATTTAATTGTAATATTCTTATTAAACCGACCTACACATTTGGTCTTAGGTTTTGGTATATATGTAAGATCTCATTTGTGAGATAATGTAAGAGGAAGAGTGACAGTATATGGTTATGGTATTGTAACATGGTATGTGCAAATATTGAAGATCATATGAGCAGACCATAGAGAAGGTTCAAGGAAGGTTTGAAGGTGATTAGCAGAGCTTAACTGGTACTGAATCCAGCATTAGAGATGCTACTTTGAGCATTACATTATCACTGGATTTCATCATCCAATTGTAGTCAGTGTGACTCCTATTTTGTGATTGAGCAGTGAGCTCTAGGCAGTTGACCTTTCTGCATGTGCAGACCCCATTTGTATACACATACTATCTATAGTAGTATCATATGATTGTGGTTAAGGTTTCGCACCGTGGTTTTTCCCCTTCCAGGGTTTTCACATACAAATCTTTGTGTTATGTGTTGTGGATGTTTTTTCTCTTTTTGTTTTATGCATTAAGTTTCACCGGTATTAATATTTACTGCTAATCTGTCTATTGGCATTAAGTTTGGTTTACTGGCATTAAGTATCAAGTTTTATTAAGTTATATTTGGCTTGAAATTAATTGACAACTGATTCACACCCCCCCCCCTCTCAGTTGCCTCTGGGTCCTAACAGTTGAGTCTATGGAGAAGGTTGTCTTCCTTTCCAATCCAAGTGCAAGTGTTGGACCAAACCAACACTGGTAAATTCAAATCTATGATCTGACAGGGAAAAGGGGGAAAGAGGAAATGCTCGAAAGGAATTAAGGTTCACACCTAGATTGAATATTGATCTTCCTACCTACAACTGCACATAACATTAACAAAACCTACCCAAAGAATACACAAGATTTTATCTAAATTAGTTATCTGAGAAAAGATGAAGGTTGGGGTTCTTATGAGACACAAAGGGAGCTGACAATTAGCTCACAAATTGTATTCAATACAATCAGCTATCACTGAGAAAATTAAGAGAGATGCATTCATAAAAGAGGGTGATAATTCACACAAACTTGAAAGTATTGAATCTAGATAAAATAGACAAGCTTTATTAATGTAGGGAAAAGAAATTTTAACATGTCATAGAAAAAAAAAATTTGTATGATAGAAAAAGAAAAAGATCCCTTTGAAAGATACAAAAATTGTCTTTATAGCTAAGACATAACTCAAAATGAACTAAAGATACAAAATAGCAGAGGGGAGAAGAAGATCACATCGACTGATCTAATGGTGTATGGAAAGTAGGTTCTGAGAATGTCCTCTGCAACATGGAGAAAAGAAAAATCCATAGATGAGGGGAAAGCTTTGTGGCTTCTGCAAGCTGAAGAAGTCTCCATTTTGCATTGAATGAGCATGGTGGTGGACGAAAATGTCTAGAAAATGCCTACAGAGGCATGGGAGGGACAATCATCTCCTAAAAATCAGGAGAAATTTGCATTAGGATGGCATCTAAAAAGGCCTTTGGACCTATAAGTCTTCACTACAATGAATGAGTCATAGTTGGCATCCAAAAATGGCCACAGAGGTCATGTCTGGAGTAATGGTATAGCCCCTGAGAGTGGGTGAATCAATTTTGGTTAGATCTGGCCACTAACTGGACAAAATATGGGCCTCAACTGCTTGGTTGCCAACTACCCTACAAAGGGATTTAAATTTTATCTACCCATGAGTTTGAATTCAGGCCCTTGGATCCTTTGGATCATGCAAATATCAATGCATGAGATCCAGTCTCATAGGCTTCAAAAGGCTCAACTTGGGTTTAAAACATGGTCGTCAAATTAGGCCTTTATGAAGATCTGATGGTCACAAAAATATGATGTGGCAGGCAGGGTCCACATCCTCTTCATTGTTTCCCCACAAGCTTCCTTGGGACCTTGAAAATTCATGGGATGGTGAGGAGTACCTATATTCCTTGTTATGTTACCCCATGAGGTCCTATCTCTACATCAAAAAATCTTGCAGGATGGCGAGGAAGAGGTATTTTACTTGTCCCATAAGGTCGTGCTAACCCTTTAAAAATTATTCTGGGGTGGCGGGGAACACCTTTGTCTTTCTTATTGTTTACCCCATGATAGCAGAAAACCCTTCCTTCTATGCTTTGGTTACCTTGCACAGTCCCTCTGCACCATTGAAAACCACTATGGGGTGGCAGAATGACTATCTGGCCATCCCAAAATTTACCCCACGGTACCTTTTTTTTGCCTTATGGGATGGTGGGGAGCATCACTTGCACCATGTTTTTTCTACCCTACATGACCAAACTGCTTCCTCAAAAACCCTTGCGAGATGGTGGGGAAGCCTGTCACTCTCTTTGTTTTCTTACCTCACAAGCCACCTTTAGGTACATTGAAATGCCTGTGAGGTGGTGGGGAACACCTTCGCTTCACTTTCTTTCCTCCCGGTAGCATTGCTTATCACCCTGTTGCACGAAAGTGGAATATTAGAATAGAGAATTGTTGGCAATTGACACTCTATTGGTTGGTTTCACTATGTTGTCATTGATGGCAACATGATTTTGTGTTTCGGCTTCATGTTTTGATTCTATGGTGTACTGGCTAGCACTTCACAAATTCTACGCTGGCATCAGCACTAGCATCGGCAGGACAAAAGGATTTATGTTATTAGTCAACATGGTATAGTAAAGGTTATCGGTATTGGAGGCTGACATATCTTGGATCCGGCATCGGAAAAAAAATTTAATGTTTATACATTTATGTTATCTGGTTGACGTGTAATCTGATATTGTATATATCTTTGTAAGCCGACATAAGGCATAAAAAGGTTATATAGGGTATATAGGTCAGTTAAGATTAGATCATTTTCATATATTGACATGGTGATGGATATGTTAATGTAATATGATACAAAATTATTCAAAGAGATTATGTATGTGAGGAAACTATTGTAAGGGTTATTCCGGTAAGGGATTTAAGGTTTGAAACTGGAATAGACAGAGCTTAAACAGAAATTGTATTCTGGTATTGAAGATTCTATCTTAGTAGTTCACACTTATCCAGATTGTAGTCTAGAATTTTATGTAGTCGGTGAGGCTCCTATTGTGATTGAGAAGTGTGCTCTAGGCTATAAGCCTTCCTACAAGTGTAGGCCCCTCATATTTTGTAATACCTCATATTTTGTAATACCTCTTCATATGGGCAGTGGATTGATATTGTGGGTCACAAATCCCACCATGGTTTTTCCTCTTTGAGGTTTTCCACATATAAATATGTGTGTTGTGATTCTCATTTATGTGTTTGTCTTATTGTTTGCTTTACTTGTTTCAATTTTGTATGTGCCCGTATACCGGTTGGTGTATGCATGTTTTAATAAGGCTAAAATTTACTATTCTGGTATAACTGATTCAACCTCCCCCCCTTCTTAGTGTTATTGGTTTCCAACAATTGGTATCAGAGCCTTGTTCCTCACAAGAGTTTTAACAGCTTAAGGAAGATCCTGAAACCGGAATCCATGAATATGGCTTTGGAGAAGCAACTTGAAATGGAACTTGAAGATTATGATGCTGAAAGGTTGAAGAGCTTAAAGCTACAAGATGAATTGAATTCTTCTAGGGAATTCAATCTTGTCCTACAAGAGAGGCTATCATTTGTTCAAGCTAGAAGGAAGGAAATTTTGCAAAATCAGGATGATGAAGAGAAAGATGCACTTAAAGAACAATGTCATAAATTAAGTCAGGAGAACATCGTTATGAAGATTGAAATGCAAGTTATAACTATGAGGATGTCTAAGGAGATTGAGGACAGAAAGAAAAAGGATGAAAATCTTGTTGTATCCCTGAAGAACAAATTTGAAGAATGTGGTAGGTTGGTTCATGAAAATGATATGTTGAGAACTGATTTGGTACAATCCCAGAGTAATGAACAAGATCTTCAGAGACAAATGATAATACTAAGAGAATATTTAACTACTGCAAGTGAGTATAAAGAAAAATTCAAGATTAGCTCAGTATAGCTTGATGAGTTATTGAAGAGATAGAGGCAGACTGGATATTCCAGTGGACTTGGATTTGAGCAAGGACAGAGTTTTGGTACTGCTAATAAAGATCAAAACCATAAGAAACTGGTAAGACAATTCAATGTTTATAAATTCAATGGTAGATGTTTTGTTTGCAATAGATTTGGTCACATGGCTAGGCAATGTAGAAATAGAGCAATTCAGAACCCTGATTTTGATTCCGGTAAATGTTCTAAATGCAATAAGGTTGGTCATAAGATAGAAGAATACAGAATGAATGTTAAATGCTATGCCTATGGAAAATTTGGACATATGGCTAATCAGTGCAGGTCAAGCAATTTCACCGGTTTTAGCAAATCAATTCAAAAGAACAATGTTACATGTTATGAATGTAATGAAGTTGGACATATTGCTAAGTTTTGTAGAAGCACAAATCCACCGGTTAGTAATGGAGGATCAAATGAAAAAGGAAAAGAGAACTTTAGTGAAATTTGGCAAGATCATACTCAGAGATGGGTTAGGAAGACTGAAGAACAATCATCAGATGGAAATGTCTTGGTTACTTATCTGGCAGAAGAGGTTACTCCTACATCAGTAGGAAGCTCATCTGGTATCTAAGGAAAATTCCTTAAGGGTAGGAAAAATTCATGAAGATGTTGCATATGCCTCGGGAAGAGGTTTTGTAAGATGTTTCAGATATTGGAGAAGATTATCCGGCATGGATATGTTCTGAGTGAGATCCAGTATCTTTCACCGATAGTCATTTATGTCAATGGAAGATTAGGGTTTTTTCTCAAAGGATAAAAGGTTGAATACACTTCATTGTTAATCACCCTACATTCAGAGTGATTTTAGAGCAACTCAAAGTGACTAAGTGCGATCAAAGGCATTTCAAAGCAATCAAATTTCTTCTTGAGCGATTTCACCTGCGTCTGGAAGAATTCATTGAAGGTTTTCACCGAGAGAAATCAAAAGGTATTTATCTTCAAACATGGAAGCGAGATCATCTTTTGTTCCACTTTTTGTTGCAAACCCAATTGTCGTAGAGGTCAAGGACCGCCCCAGGCCAATTTTCAAGCAATATCCACATGTGGCTACCTTGGAAGATTTGGTTGGAGCATTTTCTCATGTTCCAGAGGGATTTTTGTATATAAATGATGTTAGGGCATATATTCAATGTCATATCAAGGACTTAGGAACTTTGGAAATTAAAGGAATGTATATGAGTGAGCTAATGGAAGAATCTAGAAAGATCAAACCAGCATATAAACATATTGAAGACCTAGGGTTTATAGACATTCTAGATATTCCAGAGTTTGAGGATGAGATAATCATATATGTACTGAGAAGAGTACACGAGGAATTCATATGGATGAACAGACCTTACAAAATCACCAAGGAAGCCATCTAGGCAATTACCGGTTTTTCATCAGTAGGGCAACATCCAGACAAGAAAATTTCAAATGACTTTGTGAGGAAGATCATCAGTGCTACATCTAACAAAAGATCCATGAAAGTGGGTACTATCACCGAAATGAACATCAAATTTGGTAGCATGATTATCAGATATAAGGTAACTCAGTCAAACTGACTAAATTCTATTTCTAGTTCATGCATTTTGGCTACATACAAAATAATGAGAGATAATGTAAAGTTAGATCTATGTGGTTGGATGCTTGATGAGTTGATAATAAACTTAAGAAAGATTAAGGGTGAGAAGAAGGGTACTTTCCAGTATGGGAACTTGTTAGTTTTCCCAGTGTTATATTTTCTAAATGATACACATGGTTTTGGTAAGAGACAATGGCCTTTTGATATTCTGGTAGGAAGACAATTGAAACAGGCAATTGATGCATTAGGAAGCCAGAGAGATGATAAGATATGGGGGTACTTAAAGGCATTTCAAAAATCTATGAGGTCTAGGGTAATGGTACCTAATCATATTGTAGAAAAATATTCTATTGGCATATGCTTCATGGTAAAGAAGGATGAGACTCTCATGGAAGCAATTAAGCCCTGAAAGATTTGGATTGAAATAATGGGCTATGAGGTAGATGCACATATTCTTGATGCCTACACAGAAATGATAATTGATGTACCAATTGATGAGGTAGAGAATCCCTATGGTACTGCACAGGAGAAAACTCAAGAGATTGAAATAGAGTTCAACAAAAAGAAAAGAGAGAAACGGGAAGGAAAAGAAAGTAAGTTTGTGTAGAAGGTCTCAAAGCACATCAAGGCACTAATTGATGTTGTCTCGGAGAAAGGTAGAAAGAGGAAGGATCCAGAATTTCATATTGAACCTGTTACTATAGAATCTGAATTAGAGGATGACACACCATTACCATTTAAAAGGGTTGTTAGGAAGAAACTAGAGGAAACAAAGGTAGAAGAAAAGAAACAACCGGTTAGGAAGCTCACAATCAAGATATTGACACAGAAGAAAATACCTAAAGCTAAACCTACAACTGCATCTAGTACTGCCAAGAGGAAGAAGAAGAGTGACATCGACTTAGCACTTGAAACTGGTAATGTGACTATCGAACAACCTAAAACTTGTGCAGAAATTGTAGATGAAATCACTAAAGATGGCATGTTGAAGAATGTTAAATTTTATTATGAAAACTTAGAGGATGATGAATAGAGAGAGGTAGATGAAGCAGTCCTATTATACTTGGATATTTATAAGAAAGCCTTAATAGAGATAGAAAATAAAATATCAGCTGAGTTATATAACATATTGGATGCTAGAAGATTATCAACTATGCAAGAAGATAAACACATTAAAATTCAAGAGATATTATCTATCTGTGTTACTATAGCTCTAGATGAAATGGAAAAGATACTTGAGGTGGCAGATAGAAAAGTTTTCAATAGCAAACATAGGATAACTAGTCTAATGCTAGGGAGAGTGAATGAAATAATAAAGGAAACTAAAAAAGAATGGATTAAATTTTTGGGAGAAAACAAAGGATTCTTTACTTCACTGGAAACCAGGATAGACATTGTAGATACCCCAGTTGAAGGAAAAGGAAAGGGGATTATGGGTACTTCACCCTTAGTTTTGAAAAATATTAAGATAGTGGAAATTGAGCCCCTAGTAAATACATATGTACAGACAAATACTGAGATACTGGTTAATACTAAGAATGAACAAGCTAACATTATACAAGATACTAATATTGAGGACAATTGTCCTCCAAATACAAATGTTTAGATTAAGGTTATTGTTTCTATAGAGGAACCGACAGTTGCACAGACTGCACCAAGTGGTGAAGCCACCGGTGCAAGTGAGGAGGTTATAAAGGATAAATCCTCATAGGAGAAATAAAGGGAATCCGGCAGGGAACTGGTTGTTGGCCCATCATTATTGTCAATTGACATTTCTCAAGTTGAAAAGAAAAACATCATAGAAATGAGTCCCACTGAACTGATGATGATGGCAGCACAAAAACTGAGGAAGGAGGGATCCACCAGATAAGGGGATTATAGATCAATCAATCACTATTCTACACAAATTGGTCTCGGAGTGTAAGATTGAAAATGAAGTGAGCCCATCTAGAAAGCTTAAGGTAATCACTAAGCACATATCAAAAGACTTTCAATCCTTACAACAAATCTCAAACTAGAAAGCAATAGAAATATTTACTCACGTTAAGAGAGTTGCTTTTGATCAAGTAATTGAAACAGAGAAGAAAAAGATCGAGGAGAAGCTAATCCTAATAGAAAATTCTTTGAAATAATATACAAATATATATAGGGTATGTTGTAAAACTGAAATACTTACATCAAATGTAGATAAGAAGATAAAAGAGATTTGGGAGAAAATTGCAAGTATTGCTAGCTCTTTTGATGGATTAATTTCATTGACTACATCAATTGATGGTCAAATATTGATTTTGGAGAACCAAATTTTTTCTCTTGAAAAGGAAAGAGACAAAATCATTAGAAGAGCTAGAAGTCTAAGAGACTTGGTGAGTCCTCAGTTGGATTCACTCTGTGTACACAAGAAAGAATGCATGGAGAGGTAAATGAGAAAGAATCTTTTGCACATTTATTGAGTGGGCTTGTATTTATTTCCAACACATTCAAAACTGGCTGGGACACTTATGTGGAGTTACTGGAGAAATCTTATCTGGAAATTTTGAAGTTGGTCAAGCTCCAGTAAGACGTTCTTTTTAGAATTTTTAAATGGCATTGATGTCAAAGGGGGAGTATTATAGATGTGAAAAATAATAAAAGAGTTAAATACATTAGGGGGAGTTATAGAGTTTAGTATTTTTTGGAGATATGGAGTATTTTGCATATTCATCTCAGGGGGAGTAGGGCAGGATGAAACTGGCAAATGAAACCTTGACCATTTTTCACATGAGTGTTGTCATCAATGCCAAAGGGGGAGATTGTTGGAAATTGACACTCTATTGGTTGGTTTCACTATGTTGTTATTGATGGCAACATGATTTTGTGTTATGGCTTCATGTTTTGATTCTATGATGTACCGGTAGGCACTTCATAGATTCTACACCGGCACCAGCAAGAAAAAAGGATTTCTTCGGTCACTTGCAATGCAAGCCAACATGGTATAGTAAACGTTATTGGTATTGGAGACTGACATATCTTGGATCCAGCATCAGCAATTTGTTTTAATGTTTATACATTTATGTTATCTGGCCAACATGTAATTTGATATTGTATATATCTTTGTAAGCCGACATAAGGCATAAAAAGGTTGTATAGGGTATATAGGTCAGTTAAGATTAGATCATTTTCATATATTGACATGGTGATGGATATGTGAATGTAATATGATGCAAAATTATTCAGAGATTATGTATGTGAGCACATTATTGTAAGGGTTATTCCAGTAAGGGTTTTAGGGTTTCAAACCATAATAGACAGATTTTAAACCGAAACTATATTCTGGCATTGAAAATGTTATCTTAGCAGTTCACACTACTCCGAATTGTAGTCTAGAATTTTATGTAGTCAGTGAAGCTCCTGTTGTGATTGAGTAGTGTGCTCTAGGCTCTAAGCCTTCCTGCAAGTGCATTCCCCTCATATTTTGTACTATCTCTTCATATGGCTAGTGGATTGATATTGTGGGTCACAAATCCCACCGTGGTTTTTCCTCTTTGAGGTTTTCCATGTATAAATTTATGTTATGATTCTCATTTATGTGTTTGGCTTATTGGTTGCTTTACTTCTTTCAATTATGTATGTACCAGTTTATCGGTTGGTGTATACATGTTTTAATAAGGATAAAATTTACTATGTTGGTATAACACTGATTCACCCCCCCCCCTCTCAATGTTATTGGTTTCCAATAGGAACAAAAGTGAAAGTGTTCATGTTTGATGCGACAAAGTGATAACAAGGAACTTTGTTAGCCGATAGCGAGTGAAAAGGGGTTGGTTTGGCCATGGACTTATGACCCTCCAACTGGTGATCCCTAAATGATTTGACCATCACAATTGGTCAACTTAAAAATAGAACTTGGAGCCTGAATAGATGAAAAGACCCCAACTACTCATTGCCAACATAGTGTGCATAACACGGAAGTTATGCAAAACACATATCGGTTATCTTCAAGGGAGAGTTGACACGAAAAGGTCAACATTTTGGCGACTCAAAGGGGGCCTTAAATCTACTTAGGGAAAGACTAGATGTCTCTATGTATATCAATTGGGCAATGGGTCAAAAGAGAAAACAAAAAAGAAACTCCTCACTGTATACTGCAAAATATTAAAATTCAGCCATTCTGGAAGAGATGAGCTATGCACGTACACTTCATGGAAAGATAAAATACTAACTACAGGCATTTAGAATATTTATAATGGCTGAAAGTTACCCTAAGAACATGCTTTGAGGTGTATACCATTAACCGCAATAGGGAGATCTTCACCATTTATCCTAGCTATATTGAAAGAATTAGCCTCCTTGCAACCCATAATAACATAGGGGCCACTCCATATGGCATCAAAATTTGAGTGTCTCATTGCTTTTTCTATGTTAGCATCCCATTTTAGGGCAAGATATCCATCTCGGAAGGTCCTCAAAATTTCTTTCTTGTCAAAGTATCTCTTTACCTATCCCTGATGGACATTTAAGATCTACTTGGCTCTTTCTGTGATCTCTTCAAGCTCTGTAAGTTTATCATACCTTACTGGCATGGCATAATTTTCTAGGAGCTCCAACTGTTGTGCTAACTCTAGAGATGGCAACTCAAGGGATAAGGGAATCCTTGCTTCCCTTCCATATACTAGCATGAAAGGTAAGTTTCCTAAATCTCTTTTGGGAGTGATTCTATCTGCCCATAGGGGTTGTTCCCAACTTGAGGTGCCATGACCTCTGATTGTATTCAAGAGTCCTCTTGATGATTCTAATGAGGTTTAAGTTAGAGGACTCAACTAAGCCATTTCCTTGGGGATAATAATTTGATGATGTTTTCATAAACACATTATTTTGGACAACCTATAGACTGATCTGAGATCCCACAAATGCCTTACCATTGTCTGGTATAATTGTGGAAGGGGCCCCAAATTTGGTTGCAATCCCCTCAAGAAATTAAACCACTTAATTTTTCAGTTGTGTCCTTCAAAGAAAATACCTCTATCCACCTTGTGAAACAGCATGTGGCAACCAAAATCCACTTGTGGTCTACACTTGACATTGGATTGATAGGTCCAATAAAATCAAGACCCCATTATGCAAAATGTTGATCAGCAGAGATAGGATGAAGGGGCAGAGTTGCTCATCTTTATTTGCCTGAAAAAAGTGCACACTCCTTGCACTGTCTAACCCATCTGTGAGCATCACCAAATAGGGAAGGCCAATAATATTTTGCTCTTATGATATTCATAGTTGTGGTCCTTGCTGAGAAGTGGCCACTTGAGGGTCCATTATGAAATTCTTTTAGCAGCCTGAGAATCTAATCACCTTGAATGCATCTTAGCAGGACACCATTCAGGTCCCTCTTAAACAAAACCCCATCCACCAAAGCATAGGGGATGGATTGCAATTTGAGATGCCTCCTCTTGGTTCTATCAAAGTGAGGAGGGTAATTGTCATCCCTTAGGAAGGAAAACATGTTCTGGAACCAGTCCGCTTGCACATTTTCTTGATTTTCAATTTGTTCCTCCTCTTGCAACAAGAGGGAGACATCTAGATTCTTTCCAAATACTAAATTGACCTAGTCACAAAGTCCTCTCCTTCTTACTAACCTGGTAATATTGATTCCAAGGTCATACTCCATGACCTTAGTGATCCATCTAGCTCTCTTCTCACCCATGTCCTTGTTGAGAAGGAAATCTTTAATGTTGGCATGTGGGACTAAGAGATGAATCGTGTTGTTTGAAAGCTTGTGCCTAAAACTTTTCAATATTCTTACCACAGTGATGACCTGATTTTTCACATAGTTGTACTTGAGTTCATAATCTTTTAATCCTTCACTGAAAAAAAAATGGGTTGTGTTAGTCCCAACTAGTGCTGAGAGAGGAGGTATGAATCAGCACTTGACCAATTTTACTCAATTAAAAATTTTAACTCAACTTTTTACTAACTTAACATTCATCAATATAAATAACTACTGCAGGAGAATAAGCATGCATGAAAATATACATAGTGACACCAAGATTTATCTCGTGGAAACCCAAATGGGAGAAAACCACGGTGTGAGTAGGAACTCACAAAATTTGTACTCTTTCGGAGTACGCCCGGTGAGGAGCCATACCTGTTAGCTAATTACAAGAACACTGTTAAGTGTCACCCGATTAAGGGATTTTGTCTAAGTCTTGTTAGTGTCTTTACCCTGTTAAAGGTAGCCTTGTCAAAGGTCTTAAAATCATTAATTAAGATGACACCCTCTTAAGGGATTTTTACATTGGGACCTATTAGAGTCCACCCTAATAAGGGATTTTGGTTGCAGTTGTTAGAAAGAAAGAGAAGGATGATCTGTTGGAGTAGCTATCGATAGCTTGATCAGATCACACTATAAAAACAAACTCTATCTGCACCGGTTGTATCTTCTTTGCACACCATCAGTTTCCTACTTATACATTCATCTTTTCCCTCTGCCAGTTCTCTATCCTTCAGCTCTGTACTTATGTTAGTCCTTTGGCCTTCAACTATGTACTATACTTTGCTCCTCATGTATTCACACTTTCTCACCACACTCTCTGCATGAGCAACAACCTACACAAGAATGAATTATGTGAATTTATTATCCCTGCAGTCTGTCACCAACTTTCCCTCCAAAACATCCTATTCAAAATCTTGATACCATGCCTTAAATCACTACCCTGAAATCATTGTAGGAATCTCTATCAAGATAGTCAAACATGCTGATAAGTTTGTCGGTTGACTAGAGAAGACTCCCAGTTTAACTAAATGTTAACTGAACGTTACCAGTCTGTCAGTTACAGACTCTACCGGTGTACCGATCAAAATCTACATAGCCGGTTTCCTTTTGTATATGGATATGTTCTCTGCTTAGCCAATGGACCTCTTATATGTCGGTCTACTCATTGCTTTCTGGTCTACTCAATGCTTGCCAGTCTACTCACTGCTTGTTGGTCTACTCACTACTTGTTGGTCTACTCACTGCTTGCCGGTCTACTCATGTTTACCCTGTTTACTTATTACTTAGCTAGTTAACCTCAGTATACCAGTCTACTAACTGTCATTAGACTATGAGGACTTGGGAAATGATGTTGCCAACAATGAAAACCATATTATTCACTAGTCATACAAAATGCACCAGAATACCAACAAACTCTCCTTTGGCATTGGTGGCAAAATACTACAAATTGTTCTAGTTCTGGGCCCTGTTTCTAACTCTTGTGACTCGTAACTCACACTGTACAAGACTCCAAAATTCTCCCTTTTTACCATCAATGGCAAAGACTATCCAAAAAAAATTGTCAAAACAAAGCACAAATCTCTTTGAAGTTTTCTTGAGCCACTTTCAAAGAAGATTCCCATGAAGATTGAACTTGTTTCATGGTGGTGAAGTGGCCATGTAAGACTACATGAAGACCTCCATATCATCAATTGTCTCATAGTCAGGTTCATTTATTAGGCGGCATGCTTCTTTATATTTAGTTGCATGAAATCAATATTTGTTGCTAAATAGCACTGGAGCTCTAGCAAACTAAGACTTCATTTGTCTTCTTCTTCTTTCAACCTTCTGATTTCATGATTGAGCATTTTGAGTTTTCTAGTAAAGGTTGATGTTGAACTGGTAAGAGGATCAAAAGAGCTTATCAGATCTTGAATATCTTTCTTAATGTTATTTCTTTTTTCTTCTAAGTCTTTGATTAAAGCAGGAAAACTTGAAAATTTCACTAGTAATTGACCAACTTGCTGCAGTATATTTCTAACTTCTTCTATTTTGGTGGAAAGGGAAACTTTTTCAACTAATATTTGTTTCATTAAGTTATCTCCTCTCTTCGATTCATGTTGCCTTACTACAACCTTCTCTAGATCGGTTGCCTCTGAACTTATTGTTGTAACAAGAGTATTCAACTGATCAATGATGGATGCAGTATCATCAATTGCAATATCCAGGATTAGGTCAGAGAGAATTGTCTTGGCAGAATTGAGAATGCTTGCCTTCCTTTTCTTTCCTCTCAATTTATCCTTTTCATCTTGGATTCTCGATTTTTCTAAGACTTTCATCAATTGCTTGGGAGTCATTTTCTTTATATCAATGACCAAGTCTCCCTCTTCTTCCTCCTTTGTTTCATTTTCCTTTTCAATAGTCTCAACTTCTAAGCTAGTTGTTGTGATGATTCTTACCTTCTTCTCACTTTCATTTTCTAAATCTAACTTCCTCTTTTCCAGAGGAGTATTTATCATTTCTTTATTATCCTCTACTTTCTTCTCTTCCTCTTTTCCTTCCTCTGCTTTCTTCTCTTCCTCTTTTCCTTCCTCTGTTTTCTTCTCTTCCTCTTTTCCTTCTTCGGAGAGAATAGGATTTGGTGTCAATAAGGTTTTGTGAGGTGTATCCTCATAAGGAATGTCTTCAACTATCACTTCATCTTGACCAGAAAGCCTAGTTTGATCAGTTTCCTTCACCAATGAAGTGTGAACCAATTGTTCGACATCCTTTGTCGAATTAGGAATGTCTGACACAACATTTCCTATGATTTCCTCAATTGTGAAAGTATCAAAGTCTTCAATGGACTCTTTTTCCTTACCTTTCCCTTTCTCAAGGACAGATGCACCTAGGTCCTATTTTGTTGTCTTTTCTATTTCTTCTTCAGCTTCCTTTTGTTGCTCTATAATTTTCTTCCAAAAGGTAACACCTTCAGTGTGCACTGATCCAACTTCATCTACTACCACTCTCCCAGTTATATTCCTTATTTTGAAATGTTGAATGCATACTTCAGCCACTAGTGAAGCTTGGTCAAGATCTAATTCATGATGCACTTCCATGAGTGCTTTTATTCTAAGTTCCTTTTCAGTAGCTAAAGCTATTTTCCATCTCCATTCAATTTGATCTTGCAAATATGATGGGATTATGCCATATAATTCACTAGGAGTCCTACAAAACTTGTGCAAGATCTAGATCAGGGCTTCTTCAATTTTCCTTCTGTCTTCTTCATTACTGAAGGAATATGTTCTCCCAACGTTAGACAAACATCCAAAGTCTTTGATCCCATGGACCAATTCATCAATTGTTGTATCTTTGTTTCTTCCACTTCTTCTAACCTCCTTTATTTCCACATTTGATAAGGTGTCAGTGATATCACTCTCTTTCTCATCCTTTTTGAGCTTTGAACCACTCTTCTTCTTTCTTGTATAAGTCACTCCTACCAGTATATCTTTGCTTGGGGAAGATACAGGAGTACCTAGATCATTTTCCTTTGAGTATGTTACAGGCTTGGTTGTTGCAGTCCCCTTAGGTTTTGTCTTTGACACTTTCTTATTTCCACCTATTAATTCTTCATCTTTAGCAGGTGTGACCCCTATTTTCTCACTAGCACTGGTGGAGGTAGTGGCACCGGATGCTTCACTTCCATATTTATTATCAAGGGTATCAATCATTCTTCTTACTTTTTTTTTCATAATTTGCACCTGAAGTTCCTATTTTATTTTGGAGCTTGCCTCCTCACATGTTCCAAATCTCTTTGCCTTCGAGTCTATCAGTTTAGATAGAAGCATATTGACATGAATTTTAACAAGATCTATTGCAACCTCATAGCCCATCAGTGGAACCCAAAAGGTTTTGGGTTGAACTTCTTGAATGATACAACAATCCGTGTCTACAAGGAAACAAATGTTCTCTTTGTATTTTTGTACTATTTCGGTTGGAATTATTTTCCTCTTGTGCATCCTAATTTGGAATTCCTTAAAGTATCCCCACATTGTTTCACCAAACTTATCTCCTAGATACCTAGACATTTCACCTATCTGAACCATGATAGGTTTCTCTTCAGACCATACTACCTTACCCTTACCGGGGTAAACATTTTGCACATAGAAAAATATACATACCAGTAGTGAGCCATATTTGAAAGATTGCTTCTTGTCCTTCTTAATTCTTTCCATGTTCACCATAAATTGGTTTTTAATCATCTCACAGATATCATAGGTTGCATCCTCCTTGATTATTTGATACCCAGCATGTATGGCACCACTTGACACACTATTCATTTGGCTTGATTGATAAACCCTATATCCCAGCACTGCAAAGGCAAATCTCACTTCAACATCATCAATATGGGTGATTGTCATTTCTCTACTATCACATTGGGATTTGGTTAACCGGTTGACTTCAAATGATGAAATCATTCTTAGGGTTAATGCTTCACTGGTTGCAGTAAACCCTGTCACTCTTCGAATCACCTCCTTTGTAATCTTGATCGGTGCTTGAGCTTCCAGCCACAAAAATTGATCTTGAACCCTTCTCAGTACATACCTAACCCAGTCATCATGAAACTGATCAGGAAAATCAACAACATTAGCCAAGCCCTTGGTCTTCAGAGATAGAAATTATGCCTTCAATTGATCATTGACACAGAACCCTTTCAACTCATCTCCAATGAACTTGTCTCCAAGTTCTTCGAGCTTGCAATGAATGTAGGAGTGAATGTCTTCTACCAGCAATACACTGGAGGGCACAAATGATAAAGCACTAGTCATGTCAATTTCACCAGCTTTTATCGGATGCAATTTGAACTCGGGTTGGGGTTCTTTGATAGCTTCAACCAACACAGGAGTCGATGTCGTCGCTACCATGATGTCCTTCAAACAATATTTTCTTCGACAAAGTTTAATACCTTCTCCTTAGAAATACCAAACACCACTATTGCTATGCTTGAATTTTCTGCACAAATATTACTTAGCAAGATTTCAGTTGCCTTTGATCACACAGGAGCTCAATAGATTTCACAAGTAAACAGGATAAATGAAAGTGTGTTGACATTTCCTTATTTATCCATTGAGATTTATTGGTGATATAATACAATGGTTAGTTTTGAAACTTACAACTTAAAGTACACCGATTTGACTTTATCAGTTGTTTGTTACCATTACTGATCCACAAACAACTAACTCACAAGATATTCTTTGATCAAGAACTTTTAGATTAGCTTTTATGCATCACAACTATGAAAATAGACATATCCTTATATTTATTAATTGGATTCAAAAGTAATCTTACCATATGTACTCCCCCTGGGCATCTGTATGCCTAGTTAGAAGAGGAACCGTCATCACCGATGGATGATGACTTGGTTTCAAAATGACCTTCTCTTTATTTTCCTTCTTCCTTCTTGATCCATGTTTTTTTTATTTCATTTCTTACTTCTTCAATTGTCTTCTTTCCTTTCAAGTCATTTTTTTCTTTCTTCTTGCTAAACCGGTTCTTGTCTTTAGACCGGTTGTAGGATCGGTTCATGCATTCTCTGGCTAAGTGACCGATCTTATGGCAGTTAAAACATGCCATACTAGTTGTCCTCCATGGTTCTGAATTATTTCTCTGGCCCATTCTCATTCTGCATTTTTTTGTAATATGACCAAAATTACCACACATGGAATAGGTGGTATTGAACTGATTACTCCTTTTATTAGGACTGACTGGTTTGAATGGTGATTTTGATACATTTGACTTTAACCTGCATGCTGCAAATTTGTGTCCAAACTTATTGCATGTGAAGAAATGTCCATTAAATCTTTTTCTATTTGACATACTGCTAGATAGAGATCTACACTCATAAGCAATTTGGCCATACTTATGACAATTATGGCAGTAACCATCAAAGGTGAAAATCTTCTTTTTACTAACCGGTTTATTTCTACAGTCATTAGTCTTATGACCCGATTTACCAAAATGATAACAAGAGGATTTGGAAAACTTCATACCTTTCACTTCTGACTTGTTCCTTTTATCATCCTTTATCTTTTTGGATTTAGATGATTCTCCAGTTTCCATAGGACTGGAACTAGGGTAACCAAGACCGGTTGTTATCTTTGCTTTTCTCTGATCCTTCAACCTTTTATCTACCTTTTCTGAGATTTCATTAAATTTCCTCAACTTCTCATTACTCTCATTTTCAGTTTTCAACTCACTCTTGAGTTGTTCAATCTTTTTCATCATCTTCTTCTTTTCTTATGTGTTGTCATGCAGATGCTTATGTATATATTCATTCTCCTGGCTGAGAATTCAGATTTCTTCATCTTTCTCAATCATGATTGCATCATTTTCTCTCAGGGCATCTTCAGCAAGCCTCCTAGCTCTTTCAGCTTTTGACAAATCTTCTTCTGCCTCCCTCTTTCTTTCATCAGCACATCTGCTAGCTTCTATTATCTCAGTCATTCTTAGGGCCTGACCTTCATGTTCTCTTTTGAGATGTGTGACTTCTTTGGTCAGCTTCTTGTTCTTTTCCACGAGTTCTGAGACTGCTTCTTTAGCTTCTTCAGATCCACTATGTTCAGAGAGTTGATCTATAATGTCTTGACTCTCATTTAATTGTTGAGATAATTCCTTTATTTTTGCAAGAGATCTTAGTCTCTCTTTCAGCTAAGAAATAATTTCGTTTGCTTCATCAATCTGCTTTTGATACCAGTATTCTTCCATGATATTTATCCTCGAGTTGTCAAGCTTCACTCTAGAGGAACTTAGCTCTGATTCCAATTGTTAGTCCCAATCAGTGCTGAGAGGGGAGGGGTGAATCAGTACTTGACCATTTTTAATCAATTAAAACTTTTAACTCAAGTTATTACTAACTTAACATTCATCAATTTATACTACAGTAGAATAATCATGCATGAAAATATACATAGTGACACCAATATTTATCTCGTGGAAACCCAAATGGGAGAAAAGCACGGTGTGAGTAGGAACTCACAAAATTTGTACTCTTGTGGAGTATGCCCAGTGAGGAGCCATCCTTGTAAGGAGATTACAAGAACACTATTAAGTGTTACCCAATTAAGGGATTTTTTCTAAGGCCTATTAGTGCCTTTACCCTGTTAAAATTAGCCTTGTCAAAGGTCTTAAAATCATCACTTAAGATGACACCTTATTAAGAGATTTTTACAAAGAGATTTGTTAGAGTCCACCCTAATAAGGGATTTTGGTTGTAGTTGTTAGAAAGAAATAGAAGGATGATCTACTGGAGTAGCTACTGATATCTCGATCAGATCACATTGTAAAACCAAACTCTATTTGCATCGGTTGTATCTTCTCTGCACACCACCAGTTTCCTACTTATACATTCAGCTTTGCCCTCTGCCAGTTCTCTATCCTTCAGCTCTGTACTTATGTTGGTCCTCTGGCATTTGGCTCTGTACTATACTTTACTCCCCCTATATTCACACTTTCTCACCACACTCTCTGCATGAGAAACAACCTACACAAGAATGAATTATGTGAATTTATTATCCTTGTAGTCTATTGCCAACTTTCCCTCCAAAACATCCTATTCAAAATTTTCTTACCATGTCTTCATTCACTCCCCTGAAATCATTGTAGGAATCTTTGTCAAGACAATCGAACATGTCAATAAGTTTGCCTGTTGACTAGAGAAGACTCTCAGTTTAACTGAATGTTAACTAAACACTACCAATCTATCAATTACAGACTCTACCTATGTACCGATCAAAATCTTCCTAGCCGATTTCCTCCTATATACTAATCTATTCTCTGCTTAGCTGGTGGACCTCTTCTATGTCAGTCTACTCACTGCTTGCCAATCTACTCACTGCTTGTCAGTCTACAAACTTCTTGTTGGTCTACTCACTACTTATCGGTCTACTCACTACTTGTCAGTCTACTCCTGTTTACCCTATTTACTTATTGCTTAGTCGATTAACCTCAGTATACTAGTCTACTTGTTGTCGATAGACTCTGAGGACTTGGGAAATGATGTTGCCAACAATGTCAACCATATTATTCATCGGTCATACAAAATGCACCAGAATGCCAACAAGCTACTCTAACCCCCCTTGATTTAACTGTGTTAGGATGACAGATATACTTGCATCTCATTCCAATGTATAAAGGATGAAATCCTTCTCATAGTTTACATTTACTAAGGTAGGAGCCTGAGAAATGGCTTATTTAATCTTATCAAAGCCCACCTTCCCTTCATTGGTCCATTTCAAAGGCAAATCATTCTTCAGTATGTCTATGAGGGGCTTAGCTAAGGCAGCAAGCTTTGGGATAAACCTTCTAAAGTTGATTCTTCACAGAAATCTTTGAAGTCCTTTCTTGTGATGTGGAAGTGGAAGAGACACAATGGCTTCCACTCTCTCTGGGTCTATGGGAAGATCGTCTTTGCATGCAATATGTCCTAGTAGTTTTCCCTAATCAATGACAAATACACACTTGTTGGGGTTCAAAGACACACCATACTCTCTGCACTTTTTAAATACCAGCTCAAGGTGAGCAAAATGGTATGTTGCATGCTTGGAGTACACAGTAATATCATCAAGATATACAACTACAAATTATGATAATACTCCCTTAAGGGCCATATACATGGCTCTTTGAAAAGTGGCACCTACACTTGTTAGTCCAAAAGGCATTTTACAATAAGTGCCCCACTTAGTAATAAACACAATCTTAAATTGGTTTGATTCTTATACTAGGATTTGATTATACCCTGAGTATCCATCAAAGAATAAAAATCTTTTTGAACTACTAACTTTGGCTAAAATTTGTTCCATGGAAGGAAGGGGATAATGGTCCTTGAGGGAGGCTCTATTGAGGTCCCTAATGTCTACACACAATCAGATTTCCCCATTATTCTTCCTAACTGGAACAAGATTAGCTACCCAAGAATAATGCTTGATTGGAAAAATAATACTATATTTTATAATCTTGCATAGCTCCTTTCTCATCAAAGGCTCAATTTTGGGGTTTCTAGGTCTTTGCTTTTGTCTAACTAGCTTAGCATTAGGATCAAGCTCTATGGTATGTTGAGCTAGGCTACGGTCTAACCCTTTCAGATCCTCATATGTAAAAGCAAAAATATCATCATACTCTTGACAAATATTGACAAAAGTACCTTGATCACTTTGGGAACATACCTTTCCCAAGTTGAGAGCTCTCCCATCAAATATAAGGATTGATTTGTAGTCTCCTTGCTTTATGGTTAGTTCATTGCTCTCCCTTTCATCTAATCATCAGTGTTGAAGATCCCTTCCAGTGATCAATCCCTTGGGAAGCTTGTTTGAGCTTAGATGCATAATTTGATCTCCATATTGGTCCTGCATCATACTTTTTTGTGTGTGTGAGAACTGTGCCTCATCTTGTAGGAAGCTCACAATATCCTAATCAGAGTCAAAGACCTATCAATTAACTTGGTTCTCAAGGACTGCAGGTCTCACCATAAGTTAGATCTATTTCTCTTTCTTTTTTATAACATGAGATGCAATATCATGTTGGGAACCAATTTTTTCTAATCTATCAACATGTTTATTTTGATTTCTAGGGACACTAAAAATATTGAAGGCCTCAAAACCTTCAATTAGGTCCGGTGCTCTATATTTGTAGGAGAAGTGAGAAATTTATTCTTTGTAGTGCTCTAAGCTCTAATATGATTAACAACCAACTCATTATCTCCATGCACCTTCAAAGATTCGATACCTCTTCTTTGTGTCATTTGGAGACCTAAAAGTAAAGCTTCATACTCAGCTACATTATTAGTGCATTAGAAATGAAGTATGAAAGAAAAGTAATATTTCTCCCCTCTTGGAGAAATAAGAATCACATCGGCCCCTGCACCATTCTTGTTCCTTGAGCCATCAAAGAACAAATCCCACAGTCCATGCATGTCATTGTCTTCTTTTGATAGATTTGGGATAGGGGCATCCTCCTCATGGATGTGATAGGTACCTAGTCTTATGTCTTTGATCTCATCAATGAGATCAAACTGAAATGCATTTTCCCACACATCAAGTCGTCAATCAAGAACCTCCTCCAACTAAGTTGCAATCTATTTTACTGAAACTTCCTCTTTTTCATGGAGAGTACAGCTCATATTGATAGGACTGGGAGCATAGGGCTCTATGTGATCATTGGCAATAGGCTCAACACTAATGGTTACCTTGGTACCATATCTTGTCCTAAACAACATGTGTGACCAATCAGAAGATAGCTAGCCACCTATCTTATCAATGAATTCCCTAGATAAACAAATGGCAAAATAAGCAGGGAGGTCAAGCACTAAGATGTCTTGCATCACACTACAACCCGGGCAACCATGTAAGGTTAGATTTAAATATTTAATGACCCCTACAATCTAAACTGATGTGTCATCAAGCTGTACCACCCCTCTTGTTATAGGCTCGTATTTGATACTCAGGTGGTCAACTATTCCCTTAGGCATAGCTGAAACACTAGCCCCACTATCTATCATGCAATTATGAATAAGTTTATCTCCTATAATTAATGATAGATAAAAAGGGGGACGCTTACTGATTTTCTTTTGATTTTCTACTTCCAAAGGCAGCACCAAGCTTGTAGAAATTGAAGATCAACAACCTTTACTGGCTCCTTCTGCAACATCAATCCCCTTTAGGGATTCTTGAAGTAGATCTCTCTGAGATAGAAAAGTAAGAGAATCCCACATAGATACATTGAGGGTGGCCTTCTTCATTTGTTCAACAACATTAAAGGGGATGACAACCTTATTAGCAGGGACCTTTGTAGTAACCAAGTCTGGTTTTGATGTTATACGAGCCCTAGGTGGCTCTCCCTTCTTGACATTTTGAGTCAACTATGATTCTCTATTTGGAGCAGTCACCTTGTTAGATGCCTTACGAGTTGGGGATTGTATGGCTACCAAAGATGAAGTTTGAGTTGTTGTGGTAGAAGCAGCACTAGGGTCTATGGCCCTCTTTTTTTATCTTGTATTATTGGCCACACTGTCCCTACTTGTCTAATTTATTCCACAGAAATCAGCCTCTTGCCAATTCATAAAATTTCTCCTCTTATGGATGACTCAAGCAATCAGAAAATTGTTGTCGCCCTGATGTTGGCTTAAATTGTGCCACTAAAGCTTGAGAAAACTCATCATTCTAACAAGAGACCTGATTGTGTGGTTGATTGCATGGAGTACACCAATCTTGTTCTTGAGCAAGATTTTTTTGTGTTGGCACTAGTGCTTTTGAGGTACTTGCAGTTGATAGATTCAATCTATTCAAGGGCCTAGCATTTGTCCATTGCTTTTTCCCTTGGAAATCAGATCATTGTTGCTGATAATTCTGATTTTGGGGTTGGTAAGACCTACTATTAGCCTACAAAAACTTTCTCTTGACTAAGACCAATTCATTCATGAACCCTTGCATCTACTAGCTCATTTTTTGCATTGAAGCTTCCATAGAAGCCCTGATCTCTTGAATATCAGAAGGTGGAGGAGGTGTAGGTGTAAGCAATTGACTTGTGGATGTCGTTGGTATTGGTGTCAACGTAGGTTCTTGAATAGGATCCTCTATGAACAAAGGCATTGTAGGCCTAGGAGCCAATTTCCCAACATGTATTAAACAATTTTTGCCCTTATAGAAATACCATATGCCCCTAGAAGGTTATCTCCTCCCATAAACTGAATCATAGTTGCAATATCACTTTTCAAAGCCCTAAGAAAGTATTAAAAAGCACAATTTGATGAAGGTTTTACCAATGATGGGATTCTACCCCATGTCTTTTGAAATCTATAATTAAAATCACCCATGAACTCATGGGGTGCTCTTTTGATTGAAGTCAATTGCTCCATAAGTAACAAATGGTCACTTTTGTCTTCAAAATTTTTGTATAGCCTTTCCCCCAGTTCATCCCAATTATGGATTGATCTAGAGGGAAAACCCCTATACCATTATACGGCCTTTCCCTTCAATGATAGACTAGAAGCCTTACTAAAACACTATCTTATCTCACATCAAATATGGTGCAGATACTTTACACATCTTGGATGTGTTCTTTAGGGGTGATAGAGTTCTCTCCTGTAAAAAATAGGATAGCCTTTAAGGCTTCTATTGGAATATTATTTTTCTGGGCCAAGACCAAAGGGCTACCAGCGACAAAGGTGCATTCTCTAAGGACTTCCATGTGAAATAGTAGTCTATTAATGTGAATAGCAAGGCCTCTAGATTGAGAAGTTCTAAAAATAGTAGGGTAGATTGGGATCTTAGGGGTGTAGATGATTCTCCTTGAGTTCTCCTCGTAGGCGACAAGGAATGCCTACCTCTTCTTCTTCTTCTAGAATTAGAACTTAAAGATCAAAATATTGAAAATTACCTCTAAAAGATGCTCTAGTTTGAATTCTTGGCATGAAAATGGCAGTTGGTCATCACCAAGAGTCTAAATTTCTCCTCAGAGTCACCAAGTGCTTGATTGCTTGCCTCCAAAGGCTAAAATGCTATGAGAAGCACAAAATCCCTAGCAAATATGTTCAAAGTGTGTCCCACCAAGCGTGCCAGAAACTATTATCACAAAATTTGCACCCTGTGATGATCAACCTTGATCATCAACCTTTATCATCAACCTTGTTAAAACAAGGAAACAACCTCCCAAGTGTGGGACTTGCAGAAGTGAGGTTGAGTCTCCAAAGAAGGTCGGCTTCCTTTCCAATCTGAGTGCAAGTGTTGGACCAACCCAATGCTGATAAATTCTAATCTATGATCTGATAGAGAAAAGGAGAAAGAGGAAATTCTTGAAATCAAATAAGGTTCACACCTAGATTAGATATTGATCTCCCTTCCTATATCTGCACATGACATTAACAAAACCCACCCAAAGCATACACAAGATTCTATCTAAATTGGTTATCTAAGAAAAGATGAAGGTTGGGGTTCTTATGAGATACAAAGGGAGATAACAATTATCTCACAAATTGTATTCAAAGATAGATTCAACACAATCAACTACGACTAAGAAAACTAAGAGAGATGCATTCATAAAAGAAGGTGATAATTCACACAGAATTGAAAGAATGGAATCTAGGTAAAACAAATAAGCATTATTAATTTAGGACAAATTAATTATAGGTCATAGAAAATGAGAATTTGTGTGACATAAAAATAAAAATATCCCTTTGAAAGATAAAAAATTGCCTTTATAGCTAAGGCATAACTCAAAATGAACTAAAGATATAAACCATGACCCTACTAAGGTTAGGTTACAAAATAGCACAGGGGACAAGAAGATAGATCGACTGATCTGATGGCATATAGAAAGAAGGTTATGAGAATGTCCTCTACAACATGGGGAAAATCAAAATCCATATATGAGGGGAAATCTCTCTGCACAAGGCATCACTATGGTATTTGTAAGCCAAAGAAGTCTCCATTCTACATTGAAAGAGCATGGTTGTGGAGGAAAATTTCTGGAAAATGCCTGCAAAGGCATGGGAGGGACAATCATCTCCTAAAAAATTAGGAGAAATATGCATTGGGATGGCATTTGAAAAAGGCCTTCAAACCCATAAGTCTTCACTACAATGAATAAGCCACAAGTGGCATCCGAAAAATGGCCACAGGGGTCATGTCTGGAGTAATGGCATAGCCTCTGAGAGTGGGTGAATCGATTCTAGTTAGATTTGGCCAATGAATGAACAAAATACAGACCTCGACCACTTGGTCACCAACTACCTTGTAAAGGGATTTAAATTTTATCTACCTACGAGTTTGAATTCTAGCCCTTGGATCCTTCAAATCGTGTGAAAAATCAATGCATGAGATCTGATTGCATAGCCTTCAAAAGGCTCAACTTGGATTTAAAACATGGTTGTTGGATCGGGCCTTTATGAAGATCTAATGGTTATGGATATCTGACGTAGCGAGCCAAGTCCATAGCCTCTTCATTGTTTCCCCACGAACTCCCTTGGGAACTTGAAAATTCACTGCGGGATGGCAATGAGCACCTATATTCCTTGTTACGTTACCCAGTAAGGTCATGTCTCTGCATCAAAAACTCTCATAGGATGGTGGGAAAGAGGTATTTTGCTTTCCCAGGGAGGTCACGCTAACCCTTGAAAATTGCTATGGGTTGGCAAGGAACGCCTTTGTCTTTCTTATTGTTAACCCCGCGGGAACCATTCAGACTCCACATTTGGTCCATAGGATAGTAGGAAACCCTTCCTCTTGTTCTTTGGCTACCCCTCATAGTCCCTCTACAGCCTCAAAAACCACTACAGGATGGCAGGATGACTATCTGACCAGCCCATGATTTACCATGCAGCACCTTTTGATTGACCACTTTTTCCCTGTAGGATGGCAGGGAGCATCACCCGCACCATGTTTTTTCTACTCCGCATGGCCAAAATTCTTCCACAAAAAACCCTTGCAAGATGGCGAGGAATCATATCACTCTCTTTATTTTCTTACCTCGCAAATTGCCTTTAGGAACATTGAAATGCCTATGGGGTGGCGGGGAACACCTTCTCTTCTCTTTCTTTCTTCCCAGTAAATCGCTTATCTCCTCGTCACATGAAAGTTGAAGATTAGAACAGGGAACAAAAGCGCAAGTGTTCCTATTTGATGCGACAAGGCTATAACAAGAAACTCTACTAGCCAATGGAGAGTGAAAAGGGGTTAGTCTCACCATGGACTTAGGACCCTCCAACTGGTGATCCCTAATTGATTTGACTATCGTGACCAGTCAACTTAAAAATAGAACTTGGAGCCCGAATAGATGAAAATACCCCAACTACTCGCTACCAACATAGTGTGCATAACATGCAGGCTATGCAAAACTCAATCTGGTTATCTACAGGGGAGGGTTGATAGAAAAAAGGTCAACAATTCCCTTATAAATTTTTTGCTATATCTAAACCCTATGACGGTGCTTTTCTTCTTAGCTTTTACATTGTGTTACCTTGAATCTTAGACCCACTATCATATGTGCACTCGCCATTGGTATCTAATGGTTGTATCATCTTGTCCATTCTAGTCTTATCTCTGTCTCTATTTGCAGAACTACCCCTAGCTCATAATGTGACTATTATTTCTATTATTCTTCATAGCCATGACTACATGGGTGTAACTTCGTATCTATGAGGGATTTTGTCATTCTCACCGAGACTAATTAGCTCTGTATATCCTATATTTTGATGGTGATCCTTGTGTTCCTTTCAAGACCTTTTCCTTATACACAAATCACTTTTCTCCAACCTTTGGTATAGATCCATACCCCCTTCATGAGCTAATCCTTGGTGAATGTGACACTAAGCTATGAGACTACAGTATGTCTAGACTGGGCATATTATTCTTCATACCATAACTACATAAAACCCTAACCGTTTCTTACTGTAAACTGAAAATGTTACTATTTGTATCTTTTAACCTGGAAATCTTTATTAAACCAACCCATGATTATCTATCTTAGGCTATTTTCTCTTTTGATCATCAACAAAACTAAAGCAACCAAAATACTTAAGAATGACAACTACAATTTTAAGGATGTAAATGCTTTCAACAAAATAGTCATCAAAACCATGAACACAATCATGTTATAAGAAATAATGGATCCATCTACACATGGCCAGTAGAAAGAACCTAAAAACACCAAAAATCACATAGGTTCTACTTAAACCCTACCTCTTTTAAATTAGAAATCTTTCAATATACTACTCAAACTCGCTATCATCTTCACAGAACTACTTCTTTTGCCTCTAAAACTATGAGTCAATTAATGGAAATCATGAAGAGCCATGAACTTAGGGCTTTCCCCTTGAAGCATTCAACTAACTCCTCATAATCTCGTGATTCTACTTCTCAACATGAGTTACTTTGAGGTTTGGTCAGCTTTTCCTTTTAAATTCCCTCCAAATTATAATTTGGGAACAACGTGGCCCGTCACAAAAAAGGCCCTTTTACAAAATACAATAAATAAAATGGGGAGTTAAATCCACCTTTGATATTTCAAAGATAAGTCAAACTATGAACCTAAATGAGACAAAACAAACCCCTTTATATCTAGGACTCCCATAAAAGACTCAAACACTTTTCATTTCAAGATTCTAAGGGTAACTCCTAGACAAAACTAAAAACAATTGACCCATAGTTTGCAATTAAAGCATGAGCCAAAATTTTAATAACACTAGCATTTGCTTGGCATGTTTTTCCTTAGCTAATTGAACCTTGTGCTTATTTATGTCCACTTTGAACAAGTCTCTTTCAGTAGTTGTGCTTTGCAACTCACTTTGAATATGGGCCATGTTTGCGAGGCTTGTTTTCATTTGAGCAATTTCTTGGTTTTTATTGTGTAGCTCCTTGGATAAGTTTTCCTTTTCCTACTAATGATTTTGTACTTGTAACACAAGGCTACTAAGCTATTCTTGCAGCTTGGTCTTCTCTTCCTGACTTTGTTGGGAAAAAGAAAGAGTCTTGTCTTTCAATTATTTGGATAGTCGGGTGATCTCCTTTTATGACTGAGCAATTTCTGTATCTTTTGCCTTCTCTTTCAATCTTGAGAGTTCCATTATACTCCTTACATTTTTTAGCTCAGCCTCTCTCTTTTCTAGACGGTGAGTGACTTTCAAAAGGTTTGTTGTCACTATCTTTTGTGTTTCTTCCAATAACTCCACTTTGTCTTGAACTTGGGCTTGGATAGACTAATGCCAATTACATGATGGATTTGTGCACCTCATCATAGATGGTTTCAATACGTGGTTCCACTAGTTTAACAATGTCTTTCTCCCTTCTCTTCTATGCACACTTTGCTCAATTCATTTTGGTAGTATTTGCCTAGTCTCTGAATTTGATTGGTGACTGTATATCTTAGGCAACCATAGGATACTCGGGAGGCAAAGTGAAAGGAATTGGGATGCCAGCAGACTTGGACTGAGTTTGAATTGGCAAATTTAAAACTGAAGGGGAGAAAGTGAGAATGGTTTGTCATGATCTCATGAGTGTAGAGGAAGGTACAAGGCTCTACTGAGATACAGAGGGTGTTGGACTAGAATGCAAAGTCAGGGAGGATGTCACTGAAACACTAGTAGCTATAGAGGAGGGTGAAAAAAATAGAAGAATAAAAGATGGAACAATCTGTAGGGTTGTAAAAGCTAAGCCTATAACAAAGGGAAGTGTGGAAAATTAAGTCGAAGCCTCCACATATTTGGGAATTTGAGCAGAGACAGGGGTTTGAACTAAGGGGAAATTGTTTGCCTAAGAAATGGGAGGGACTGCTGATGTATTGACCAAATATTTAGAAGATAGAAGAGGTGTGAAGCATACCTGGGCTAAAGAATTGGCCAGAGTTGGATTTGATGTGATTGTTTTCTCTGAGGTTGTTCGTTGTGGGTCATCCACCTTTTGCCTCTTCTTAGTTGGTAGATTGTCTTCCTTGACTGCTTTCTAGGGTTGTTGATTGTTTTGGGACTCTTCTTAGAAGTTTGAGAGTGTGGTCATTAGACTATCAGGAATTCTCCACCTGTAGAGGGAATTACACTAGGTTCAACCATGATTCTCTTTCCGTTAACCTCGCGCAGCTCATAAATTTTTTATCCTCATCACCCTCTATGTCATCATGCTCTTTGTTCCAAATATAATCAAACTTATCATACAATGGATTGGTCTGAAAATCAAGGGTATAATCTTTTATTTCCTATAAAAAGGTCCAAAAATCTATGATTTTCTCTTCTCATCAGTCTCTTTGTGTAATGGGTGACAAATTAGGGTTTCCACCACAAGAAGGATGAAAGCCACTAATTCTTTCTTGGAGACCTATTACATTCAAGAGAAAGAGAAAATCCAATAGAATCAATCACAACCCAACAAGGATAAGGACTGAATACTAATTAGATTCAAGGTGGTGGATTTGTTTACCCTCTCTTGTGAGTTGAATTATTGAAATTAGGGTAAAAGGTTGAAAATGGAGATAAAAATGCAGAAAAACTGAGCTACAATTGTTAGATTGAGGCACGCACCTAGATGTGAGAAATATAAGTAGATAGATGATCCCTAAAAAAGCTCCAAAAATGTTGGGACTCTAGTGAAATTTTCCCTAGTCCTCCTAACTTTTCACACAACAAAAGTGGTTGATTCATCTCTGCAAATAATTCTAATTCTAAAGATCACAACTCTGTACCTATTTCCTACATATAGAAAGAAAGGGAAATAGGTTGGGAATAGGGGCTTGCCTAAGTCAAACTTTGATTAAAGAATTAACCTTGATTGAAATATTGTGAATACTAAATAAATAATGGAAGGATATACCTCACATCAACAATGACTGATAATAATGCTTTTCTTCTTAAATGTAATCACATATGTTGTATGAAATGGTATGCACATGACAAAACCAGAATCACACACACATGATTACATATGATTAATGTAATGATTCTCCATAATTGATGAATGAACTTTGAAGATCTCTAGAGATGCTTGATGATTATAATTTTTCCCTTCTATCCTTTTCTCCTTATTGATTATATCATAATGAGAGGGTAAAACCTCCTTTTATACTTGCCCATCAAAAAATATGTTAATTTTCCAACATAGGCCAACACAGAGAGAGATTTCCTGATTAAATTTGATAATACAAGAGGTGTTCAAAATGGGGCCCAATTAAGGAGGACCAAAGTGTGGCACCCTAGTCCCAATGAGGACCAAAGAACCACACCCTAGTCCTACCCTATTTTAGGGCTATACTAAGGGGTCATGTGATGTGTGATTTGAAATTAAGGCCATATTTGCATGATATAAGCATAATAAGGCCTTAATTAATTATTGAGAGATGAACACTTAAGTGAGGGCCCAAAATATGGACTAGGTTGTAAGGGAGTACAATTTAAGATGCTACATTTAGCCCCCACTTTAGAGGTAGTATGAGCTTACATAAATACTCACAGTAAAGTGGACAAAAGAGAGATGAAAAAGGAGCAATGAAGAGAAAAATCAGAAGGATTATAAGACATCACTAAATTTTGAGAAGCCAAGCCCCCAATCTTAGGATCTTAACACACTCAAACATATGCAAGGGTACACAAAACCAAGACAAAAACAAAAATTCAAACAAAAAAATAAAGGCAAAAATATAAAAGACACAACGAAAGCTAAAGACCAAAAACAAGACCTCAAGTCAACTAACCGAAGAGACCTCGATATCAAAATGTCTCAACCATTAATATCATTCTTTAAAAATATTATCTCACGAACACAAGCGATCACATAAAAGAGAAAAGAATGCATCATCCATGAACTATCAATAGAAAAGCTACAAGTTCATGAGCTGAAGGAAAGAGAGAGACTGGATACACATTAGATGTGTCTTTCTAGATGATCCATGAGAAGAATGATGATAAAAGGACATGGATACCTTGCTCATAGATGTTTTTATCTAGGTGATCCATGTTGGGGAGGAGAGTAGGAATAGTCTAGTTTTTTTTAGGTAGTTCCAATCATCCTCGTGTGTGTGTGTACAAGTTATGTATGGTTTCAAGTATATAGTATCTCGTATCAAGTGTGCATCAACCTATTTAAGATATGTAATGTAAATGAAAATCCAAGTGGTGAATGTGTAAATACCAAGGGGTGAATGTCTGACTTTGGGAACATCTCACTTTAAGAGTTTCCTCTTGTTCCAAGAATGTGTAACCCTGATTGAAATAGATACATGTCTAGTTTCAAGGACATCCCATGTAAGAGTTTATTTACTCTAGTTTCAGTGATGTATAACCTTTCTTAAGACATATATCAATGTTGCATCTGGATTCAAGTGTAAATCTTCTCACTCTAAGAGTTTGTTTACTCTAATTCTAAGGATGAACACCCCATTTAAGACATGCAAGAATGATATGCAAAATAATTGTACAATATGGTACAAAGGGAGAGATATGGGTGCCCCACCTTAAGATGTCAACATAGCCCTATGTTGATGTCTTAAGGAAGCTTAGAGACAAGGATATCTAACCTTCAACACTAAGGAGATATCCTTTAGAAAATAATGTCGTAAATCCAAGCTAAAGAGGGATACTCTTCGAGCAAGGATAAGATAGTTGAAAAACAAATATCTTGCAACAAGTGTAAAGGAGATCCTTGGAGGAGAAGAGATATTTTCTAAAAATACATCTACCTCCAAGAGAAGTTTCTTGAATAGAAATAAAATCTTCTTACCAAAATAAAGGAAGGGGAACAAGAATTCATACCTTCCTCATATTGCTACGTGAAAAGAGATTCTTGATGAAGAATGACACACTTTTGACCCAATGTGAGGGGTAGGTTTATAATAGATATACATTGCTAAGTGAATAAAAGGTTGTATCCAAGGACTTACACCTCATGCATAAGAGATAATCCTTGAGAAAACAACAACTTCACACTAGGAATGACATCAAAACATAAGCAAACATCGCTCACAAAGGAAAAGTAGATCCTTACGAAGGAGAGAGAGATCATTGCCCCCAAGTGTAAGGACAGCAAGAAGAATTACACAACCTATAAGGAGAGATAAAACATAAGAAAATAAACAATTTACTCACATGAATAAATATCCAATGCAATAAATGACATTAATATATGTAAAATGTGACTCTAAAGAAGAGGTAATCTTCAAAAAGAGAGGGAGAGAGAGAAAGAAAGAAAGATCACATAATTTCTCCTAAGGAGGGATTAGTCATAAGAGAAATACCCTTCCATGAAAGAAAGGGTATCAACATATGAAAAATTCAATCCCTAAAGGGAGTAGTGATACTTTAAATAGAAAGAAAGAGAGGGAAAAAGTCATCCTTGCCACCCAAGCAAGAAGACAAGGATAGATTAGCGGAAAGAATCACATATTTCCTTAGAAAAGATTATTCATAAGAGACGTACCATTTCAAAAAATAATAAGTCCTAACAAGGGACACACATGTAATCACATGAAGGATTACTCTATGCAAGAAAGGACATCAAGTTATGAAAAATACAATCCATTAAATAAATTGTGAAACTTTAAATATAAGACATAAGATAGAGGTAAAAGAGAATTATTTTGCTACCCCAAGATATTTGAAATTGAACAATCACCACCTCTAATGACAAAGAGCGACCAATTAATTTAACTACTTGTTTCATAGGGTGAGGAGCAACATGAGGGTGAAAGGAGTGCTAAGGCACTACCTTTCCACCAAGAAAGAGCAAGACCTGTTGAAAGATGTATACAAGCAAAGATTGTATTGTTCTTGGAAAATTTCTTAAAATGTTTTACTTTCAAAGATAATGAGAACCAACATGATGGAAAAGACAATATCCACTTCCTTCTTTATTCTAAGTGCTAAACTTTGCAAAAGGAAAAACAACATTTTTATCATACTTCAATTTCAAAAGATTCTAGTTGTTAATTTTTATTGATCATCAACAGGTTTAGGCTTATTCTTTTGAGATGTAGGATTATCATTGTTAGGAGAAGAAGGTTTTTCATCCATGATTTTAAGTTTGCCACTATAAATTTCCTTTCATTGCATTCTGAAAATCAGGACAATCATTAGCATGATGATCATGAGTTTGATGAAATGAACAAAAAGGAGTTTTTGAAGAAGAAGCACTTTTACAAGAATGAAAAGCTTGTTGTCTTGCAAGATGGTCTTTGAAATATTGAGTCCTAAGGAGGTCATCCATAGGAAATTAATTATCATTTCCTAGGCCTTATATGGTAATTTATGTAGGATATTTTTAGGGACTCGAATTCCTTGTTTAAGTTTTCCAAATCCACGTCCTCTAAAACCTTGTTTTGATATCATGTTAAAGTCACTCCTATAAGACTATTTTAATTGATAAGGTGGAGGAACATTGTAATAAATTTCTTTTAATTTTGTATTAAAGTATGTTTAGAAGGAATGAAGGGATTAGTAGATGAAGAAGGAATATCCTGTGAAGGAATATTTTCCTTTCTTTCATCATGCATATCCTCTTTGGTAGATTGGGAAGAAAGATCCTTATCATCTAAGGCCTCAACTTTGCTTAATGTAATTTTGGGAGAGATATCATAAATGAAATGCATAACATCATCTTCTTTACAAATTATTTCATGACTAAGATAGGCTCTAGGAGAATAAGGAGTATCTAGAGAGATGGAAACACTAATATTGTCATCTTGCCCCCCTTGCACTAGGGTATGTGTGTGAGAAGAAGATGGGTCCATGCTTATCTTAAATGATTTATCTCCATTGTAGAGATCATTGATAGGAGTATTATCTTTCTCTTCATTCACATTAGATACCCTAGGAGAGGTACAAGTATTAGGTTTTCCATAAGCATCTCTAGGATTGGGATCTCCAAAAGATTTTAGATGATCTATATATGAAATGCATTATCCTAAAAAACATCACCATAAAACAACATGCACTATAAATGAAAGCTTTGAGATCAAATTGATTAAAGGAAGGAATTTTGAAACTTTTAAAACAAAATATACCAAAGTGCTATGAATGAAAAGAAGCATTGTGAAATGAAAGAAGCCATTATCCAGCACATGATTTTGGTAAATACAAGTGAAAATAAAGGTATTCATATGTGAAATAGAAAATAAATTAAATCTATTAAGTGTCATAATGAATGTTTTAAAATTGGATCATAAAATTGATGTGAAAGAATGAAGCCACCCACAAATCAAATTAATCAAAATAAATTAGGGTTTATATCATTTAAACCTCTAAATTTATATAATTTAATTAAAATGAGATCTATGAAGTTGAATTTAAATTTTTAAATGTTTATAAATCAAATCTGAAACAATTAAACAAATTTAAACAATATACAAGCTCAATTTTAGAATTAAAAATTAAGGTTTTTTGTGAATTTAACCTCTAAATTTTTAAAATTCAATTGGAAATTAAACTTGTAAATAAAAAATTGAATTTTAAATTGCACAAACACTCAAATATCAGAACATAAATCAAAATTAAAGGTGTAATAAGTCAGGTTCACCAAAATGTAATGAGTGAAAAAATTGGGTTTCCACCATAAGAAGGATGAAGTCCGCTATTTTTGCTTGGGGACCTATTATATTCAAAAGAGGGAGAAGATCCAATAGATTCAATCACAAACCATCAAGGATAAGGACTAAATACTAATTGGATTCAAGGTGGTGTATTTTTTTACCCTCTCTTGTGATTTGAATTCTTGAAATTAGGGTAAAGTGTTGAAAATGGAGATAAAAATGAGGAAACAACAAGCTATAGTTGTCATAGGTGTTGCGGTTGGCATCATAGAGAAATATATGAATATTTGGAAATAATCCCCAAAAAATCTCTAAAAATGTCAAGATCATAGGGAAATTCACCCTGGTGCTCCTAACTTTTCACACACCAAAAGGGTTGATTCGTCTCTACAAATAATTCTAATTCTAAAGATTGCAGCTTTGTACTTGTTTCCTAAACACAAAAAGAAAGGAAAATAGGTTGGGAATAGGGGCTTTCCTAAGTCAAACCTCGGTTAAGGAATTAGCTTTCATTGAATATTGCAAATACTAAATTAAATAATGGAAGGATATACCTCAAATCTATAATGACTGATAATGATGTTTTGCTTCTTGAATATAATCACATATGTTGTATAAAATGGCATGCAGGTGACAAAACCCTAATCACGCACACATTCTTACATATGATTGATGTAATGTTGCCCCATAATTGATGAATGAATAATACAGTCTTGAATATCTATAGAGATTCTTGATGATGAATGCTTGAATGCTTGATGATTATAATTTTTCCCTTCTATCCTTGTCTCCTTATTGATGTATATCAAAATGAGAGGGAAAAATCTCCTTATATACTTGCCCATCAAAAAATATGTTATTATTTTTACATAGGCTGACACAAAGAGAGATTTAGTGTACATCAAAAAACCCTAATCACACACACATGATTGCATATGATTGATGTAATGATTCTCTACAATTGATGAATGAAGAATACAACTTTGAAGATCTCTAAAGATGCTTGATGATTATAATTTTTCCTTTCTATCCTTGTCTACTTATTGATGTATATCATAATGAGAGGGAAAAACCTCCTTTTATACTTTTCCATCAAAAAATATGTTAATTTTCCAACATAGGCCACCACAGAGAGAGATTTCCTGGTCAAATTTGATATTGCAAGAGGGGTTCAAAATTAGGCCCAATTAAGGAGGACCAAAGTGTGGCACCCTAGTCCCAATGAGGACAAAAGAACCACGCCCTAGTCCTATTTTAGGGCTGGCCTAAGGGGCCATGTAATGTGTGAAGTAAAAATAAGGCCATCTTTGCATGATATAAGCATAATCAGACCTTAATTAAGCATTAGGAGATGAACACTAAAGTGACGGCCCAAAATATGGACTAAATTGTAAGGGACTACAATTTAAGATACTACACTTTTCTCAAGCTTATTTCTGAGTGTTGCATTGATCTTCTTAGTAGCATCCATCTGGGCCTTTCAAGGTGAGAAGTGTTAGTGTGTGTGAAAAAGTGGAATAAACCTTTAAGCTATAAGACACAACACTTCAATTAAGTCATTACATGCATGGTTAGACAAATATAAGCATGAATATGAAAACCATAACAAATCGACCCATTGCCTTCTAAAAGATGTGAGTATAAGATTGCTCTCAGATTTGTATAAGCAATATTAGTGACTAGACTACACCAAGATGAAGGATTTAATCTATATGAGCATGAGATTAAGCTAAATGGATGCAAGATTATGCTAGATGGATGAATAGTAAGCTATGTGAATTCAAGTAATCATGAAATATGCAAAAAGAAATTAAACTAAGATGCAATAATCTCAAAAAGAAAGCACAAAATCTTCAATGACTCCAGAGCAAAAACAATATAATAACAATAAATCTCCAGGGTGTTTTGAATGAGAGATGAAGGCTGAATTTATAGAGAATCACAAGAGAGATCAAGAAAAAACACAATTTAGGATACTTGAAATAATTGAGAAATCAGATTCAATTAACCTTGAGATAGATTCCAATTGCATTCAGATTATAAGTTTGAGTTTATATTAGAGATATAATTCAATTAATTCCATGCACTTGAGATCAAAATAGGTAATTCTTTGATTTGTTCAAGAAATGAGTCTTTTCAATGCAACTGAACTTCTTTTCTCAAAAGCTTTGAGTTCCAATTTTAAACTGATTAATAATTCAATTTAATTGCTTTTCTGATTTCAAGTTCTCAATTTAGAAGAAAGAAATAATATCTCAAGTTTGATTTCTCTCTCAATTCAATTCTTTTATTTTATTTTCAATTTAACTCTTGCTTTGCATATTAATTCCTCTTTTGTGATAAATTAATTCCTTTTTAATGATTAAATGGCAAATTTATTAATTAATTAAATATGCTAGGATATTTAATAAATTAAATAGGATAATAGATCAAAATGATTTTCTTGGAATGATTTAATTAATTAAATAAATATTTAATTAATATAGAATAATTTAGTTGCCATGTGACATTTAATGATGAAGAATTAATTAATTGTGTGCTCAAAGTTGATTTAATTGCCTTTGGTTAGGACCTTGGTGATGTTGTCGAAATTAGGGGCCCATGGTTTAGATGACCAATTTTAGGGTATTACATTTTCCCCTCTTTGAATTAATGTGCGAGCAATGCGTTGGTTCAAAGAATAGTTAATGTCTAGAAGATACCAATTCTGAACTTGATTGATCACGAACCAGATGAAGAGCAAGGTGTTTAGCTTGATTTGAAGCGATGAAGCTAAACATAGTTGATTAAAGCAAAACCGGTCTCAAACTTGATTGAACTAGGACCTATGAAGAGAAAAGATACCAAACTTGAATTTGATTGATCAAGAAGCGGATCTTACTGATCTAGAACTTGATTGAACTAAACACAGTGAGCGAAGATAAAATTGATCTTGAACTTGATGGATCAAGACACGATGAACAAACATAAACTGTCGAGCTTGATTTGAAGCAATAAAATTGAACACCTGCTTAGATTGAGTGTGTGATCAAAGATACTCTTTAAAATTTTGATTGAGTTTAAACGAATAATCAGCTTGATGAAAAGTGATGAAACTGATTAACGTTAAGAGACTGATTCAGATGAAGACAAATATGAGCTTGATTTGAAGCAATGAAACTGATATGCCCCTAGCGATTGATTTGACTTAGATGAATGAGAAATCTCAACTTGATATGAAGCGATGAAGCTGAGATGCCCCTTAGCAATAAGAATTTGTTTGATTTTCTTTAGTTGAAAATATTTTTGCTCAACTTTTGATGAATATTTGAAAAAAAAATTCTCGACTTTGAAGATTTGAGATCATGAGGTCACAAGTATGCCCCCTCGGAAGTGAAATCGAAAGATAGTGAGGGTACATGATTATTATAGGCAATTGTTGGTGATGATAATTAACTACGCACAAAGACTGAGTCGGATGAATATTTGAAGATTTAGCGATGATTGATGAGAAATTGAGCGCAAATTGAAGAAAAGAATGAGAATATGATGAAAGCGCTAAGTGATATAAGTTATGTGAAATTGACTAGAAGAATGATCTTATATTTTTATTTCGATCTCGAAAATGGAACCAGGACAGGAAAATTAGCTAAGGGTACAATTTCATGTCCATTAGAGCAAGTTGAAAAATTAGGGTTCTAGCTATATAAGGGTTCCAAGTGTCATTTTCAATTCATTTTAACCTCTCCAAGTTTGAAATTTGAAAAGCCCTCTGTGAAGATAAATGGTCATTCTGATCCTGAAGCACCAATTTGAGCGCAAGAGACATCATAATCAACCATGGAATTACGAACCAGTGGTGAGTGACTAATCTTATGCCTTTTTATGTCATCAATTTTGAATTTTTTTTTTGAATTTTTTGCTTTTTAGTCATTGAAAATTCGGTTCGTGTCATTTTGTCATGCGAGACGACAATGTGTCTCGTACAACAAACTGTCCTTTACTGTTTTATCATTTCAGACCATTAGTTTTGTCGTGCGAGACCTCCTCATGTATCGTATGAAAGTTTTCTTAGAAGACCATTTTATCGTGCGTGTATATATCTTTTATCATATGGGAGTCTTTTGTCATGCTATAGCTATTCCTGACTCGTATGATTTTTTGTCTGCACTGTGAAATATCATATGAAAAACAATGAGCTTTTTTAAGGGTACAAACATGAAAAAAAAAATTGGCAATTGATGTATTTGGATTTGCATGATGTTTAAGTTGTCTTATAGCGAATTTGAAGAACTTTTTGATGCTCTATTGTTTGATTCTTGCAGGCTCGATTTACACATGTTCTCTTTTGATGTGTCTATCCTCCTACTATGAGGCTAGTTCGTCAGTTATCCAATATAGATAAAGAACATATTGACTTGTACGGGTTTACCCACCTTTTACAGATGCCAGATATTCGTGTGAATCACGGGATGCTTACTGCACCTGTTGAGATATTCCATTCTGAGCATAACATGTTCCATTCGCTAGTTGGGGAGATGACCATCACTCCAGAGGATGTTTACAAGATATTGAGGATTCCATTTGTTGGGGATAAGGTTGATTATGATTTGACTCAGCGTCCTGGTATATTAGCATTGAGATGCATTTTTCATGATGAGGACATCCTTTCGCGGGCTATCAGTTGGGATGATATGATGGCCAATTACAATGAGGAGTTTCCCTTGGAACGTGTCTTGGCGAGATTCATTGGTTGCTTCATTATGTCGGACAAGGGACAATAGGGTTTCTTATGTGGCTAGGCCAGGATGCTCGAGAGATTGATGGAGCATCTTGAGAGATTAGGATAGGGTTTATGTCTATTAGCCCACATGTATCAAGAGATGCATGAGGTTGTATATAGAGAGGGGAAGAGCATGGCAACAGGGGTTCTGGTTTTATAGATATGGGCCTGGGAGCATCTCCTAGTTTGTAGACCTATTGTGGATGATGTCAAAGATCCACAGCAGCCGATAGTTTATAGATATTATGGATACATTACTCAGCCCCATCTGGGCAAGACAGAGTATTGGAGACGACAACTAGATGAACTGATTCTTGTTGTATAGAGACCATACAAGGGCCTTGAGCTTTGGGATGACTAGAGAGCTATGAGAAGAGATATGTTCATGACTCATCCTCTGATCAGCAGATCTGTAATGATGATTGAGCGATTCGTTGTATCTCAGGTCATAAGGCAGTATGGTAGGCCTTAGGAGATTTCACAGGAGTTTACTGCCTACTCTCGTTATGCAGATGAGAAGAGACAAGGATGGGCTCCTAGGTTGTCCTACACATTGAAAATGCAAGCACTGATAGGGTTACAGTGACTTCGGTTGGGATTATTTGGATGACATTGCAGATGTGGGGGTATTGCCCCAGTACAGGGATTGGTTCCAGCAACATTTGTTCCCTAGGTTTACATATTCAACTGAGCAGGTTTCTCTCATAGAGGAGATTGAGGATGATGCCCCTGCATAGGCATAGGGACAAGCATAGGGAGAGAGATAGGGACAGGGATAGGGACAGAGAGCAGAGGCTCCTAGGCGAGCAGGTGGTGATCCAAGTGTGAGCAGTAGCAGGGTAACAGCTAGGGGGAGACAGCAACAGAGAGGAGAGGGTGGATCTCTAGGAGTTGTTGGTGTGAGGATGAGTGGTGTTAGGATAGTAGAGGGTGGAGGAGAGGAGGAGCGAGCAACTCCTAGATAGGTATGGAAGAGGAGGGATGAGTAGGGTGGAGATGGAGGTGGAGATGGAGGCGGAGATGGAGGCAGAGAGCCTATGAGGGATCAAGGAGAAGCTGATGCAGCACGATCGATGAGAGTGAGATTAGTAGGTCTGCAGTCATAGTTGACAGTGGCTTAGACACAACTTGTAGAGCGGGACCGACAGTTGACGGACCTCAGAGCGAAGCACTATCGTCAAGTCGCAGAGATGAGGGAAGAGCGAGACCAAAAGCTGGTGGATCTTAGAGCAGAGTGCGAGCGTCAGGTCGCAAAGATGAGGGAAGAGTGAGTCGCTCTTCAGCAGGAGGTTTTGCACCAGACTAGTCAGGTAGCTTATTATGTTGCGACATATAGCATAGCAGTTCCATTAGCGCAGCAAGTTGTCCCCTACTCTCAATACATGGAACGATCAGAGGGAGCTCGGGCACCGAGGCAAGATGTCGGTCAGTAGGCTCCACCTCCTCCACCACCTGGTGATGAGGGAGAGGTAGAGAGCTATATTTCTTTATAGCTCTTAGATCTTCTTAGATATCCCATTTTTTGTAGCCCATACGATTCTTTCTCTGATGGGAGATTGTATATGACAGTTATATCACTTGTACTTCAAGATATTGATGATTATATATACGAGATCTTGATTTGATTTCATTATACTTGTGTCGATTGATTTATGAGATGTTTCTTCTATATGCTTTGTTCAGTATGTATGCATATCTGTTCAGTATGGATGTATGTCATGCAAATGAATATGGATGTTTGTTTTTGTTTCTTTTCATATGCAAATAAATGATGAAAATGAGTAACTAGTAATGCAATTTTATTTTTTTTATATGCATTAATGCGAATAAAAATTAATGTATGAATCTATATAAAATTCTTATGTAGGTAGCTAACATCTCAATACAAAAGTACTCGATCAGAGAAAAGATGAAACAAAGACCACTTAGCGTAGAAATGATGATACTTCAAACTCTCATTCAAAAGATAAAGAGATCATTGTTATCATGCAAAAATCACTTGGAATGCAGAAAATGCAGGATGAATGCAACTTAAACTAGTCACTAGATTTGGAATGCTTAATATTCATCACTGAGCGTTTACAAATATAGCAGGCAGAATAGAGTTCCTTCCTTTTCATGTGCAATATTAATTATCTTGTCCACAATGACCCTTTTTTCGTTCATATCCTTGGACACATTATGCATGCATCTGGATTGCACATTTAAAAAAATTCCCTCAAAATAGAAAAAGAAATGATGCCAACCTCCCTGTAGCATACAAATAAGTGGAGTTGAGGTATGTGTCATGATTTCACCTTGATGTGAAGGCTCTTATCATAGACAGCTAGCTGATTAGATGTTTCCAGATCATCAGAATCATTCCTACAAGCAGAAAACAAAGAAAATAGTATGCCCCCAATCCTTGCTCCTCTTAGTCAAGATAGACTTCCTCAAGTTACTCAGAGGGAATAATAATCTAAAACCAATATAAAAGACAGCACACAAAGAAAGATTTCATGCATATCTCAAATTGTTTAGTGATTATTTTTAGTAATATTGTTTTGCTTGTGTACTCAGTGATAAAACTCTTGAGTAGTTAGGAGACAGATGACTGACTCAGATTGGACAACTGGGTATCACTAACAGAATGATGACTTGGTTGATACTTCTTAGGACATGTAAAATGCTCAGTCAATTACCCTAAGACTAGGACATTGATCAGTTTCAAGTCATGAGGGTTCTAAAAGAGCCAGAATGTCACAAAAGCGACTAAAAGATATGTACAAGCGAAATTAAAGATGCATGAAAGTGGGAAATGCCAACGTTGGGTTGATAGATGGAGCATTTGAGTACAAGAGGCGCCTATTTGTCAGGTTTTCACCTGCTTGGCAAAGATTTTTTTAATTTATTTTCTTAGGACTTTTTATGATTTTTAGAATTTTTTTTAGGACTTTTTCAGCTATACAGGTTTGCTAGAGCAGAGAATACTAAGTGAAGAAATTTTTTAAGTGGATGGTGTTAACCAGTTCACGGAGCTGTTCTCCTTCCAATGTTGAGAGCTGATAGGCACCAAAGCCAAAGACCATAGTAACGATGTAGGGACCTAGCCAATTGGGTTCAAACTTTCCTTTGTTGTCTCGAAACTGTTGATTTTTAGGATTTTCTCTCAGGTCACCAACCTAAAATTCTCATTGTCGAACTTTCTTGTTATATCCTTTAGACATTCTCTTTTGATACACTCTCAGATGATCAAATGCCACTTGTTGACATTCATCCAGCAACTCGAGTTCTTGTAATCTAGATATTCTGTAGTCTTCATCAGTAACAAGACCTTGCAAAGAAACTCTCAAAGATGGTATTTCCACCTCAATAGGTAAGACTGCTTCGGATCCATACACCAAAGAAAAAGGTGTAGCCCCAGTAGGTGTTCTAATACTTGTTCTATAAGCCCATAGTGCAGGATTGAGTTGTAGATACCAATCCCTCCCAGATTTGTTCATTGTTATGTGTAAGATAGTCAGCAAGTTTTTGTTAGATGCTTCAGCATGTCTATTACCTTGAGGGTAATATACAGATGACCAGTGCTATTTGATTTTGAATTTCTCACAGAGCTCGTCTAGATTTGTATTCTTGAATTGTCCTCCATTGTCAATCACAATGGATGAAGGTATCTCATACCTGTAGATGATATAGTTAAGGATGAATAGAGCTACTTGTTTACTAGTTGCTTTGATGAGCGGAACTGCTTCTACCCACTTCGTGAAGTACTCAATGGCAGTTATGATAAACTTGTGTCTGTTTGATGATGCAGGATATATTCGACCAATGAGGTCAAAGGCCCATTGCTGAAAAGGCCAATGTGTAATGAAGGGTATGAGATCCCTTGTTGGAGCATGTATGAGATTCCCATGTAGCTGACACTTCTCACAAGTTTTAGAAAACTTTATAGCGTCTTTCTCCATGTCTGGCTAGTAGTAGCTAGCCCTCTGTAGTTTCTGAGCTAAAGTAAGACCATTCGAATGAGATCCACAAATACCCTCATGGACTTCTGATAATGCATGTTGGGACTCTTTAGTTTCTAGACACCTAAGAAAAGTACTATCTAAAACTCGCCTAAATAGGTCATTAGTGATGATGACGTACCATGAAGCATTTTGGATTAGGTTCCTTTTCTCATTACGGGTAAGATTTTCTCGGACAATTTGGTCTTGTAGATAAGAGTAAATATGGCTCCAGTGAGATGTGTTATGTCCAATAATAGAACAGATCATCTAGGACTCAGGAGAATCATAGGCAGGGTAATGTAACTCTTCCACCAGGAATTCAAAGCGAAAATTAGATTCTTATAACTCTGGTATAGATGCCAAGGTGGCCATAGCATTTGTTGTTGTTATGCCCTGCATATCTAGTCCCATCATTTTCATGTTTATGAAAATATGGATCCCCTCTTTTGTCTCTTTTTTCTATTATTTTTTCCTTTTCTTTTTAGTCTTTCGTTTTGTTCACCTCGAAACCCGGGTTCCCGAGTTCCTGAGGTGGGTTGTTTTCTTTGTGTCCTTTCAGAGCATCACTTCAAAACTTCCAGTTCCCAGAGTCCTAAAGTCTTTGTTTGTCTTTTGGTTTTCACCCTGGAAGTTCGGATTCTCGAAATCCTAGGCTATTTTTCTATCTGTTTTTCAAAAACTCGGGTCCCCAAGACTCCGAGCTTGCCGCTTGTGTGTCTTCATTTTCATGTGTGCATCCTCTGGTTGTCTCTGTCTTCTGTAGGTTGTAGGCTTGGTGTAAGGATACAAGATCTACAAAATCCAAAAAAAAAAAAAAAACACAAAATCCCTAAAAAATGCAAAAGTGAAAAAACAAATTAAAAAAATTGAAAAACCATTTGAAAATAACAAAAAAATCAAATATTTGCAAAAAAAAAAAAAGAATTTTGGAACTCTGGACCTCCAGAGTATGAAAAATTATAACTCAAGACCCCACACTCCCGAAATCCCGAAGTGAAATGCAAAGAAACTAAAAGCAATTTTCGAACCTCTGAGGCATGAAAGAACTAATCATTTAAAACTTGGAACTCCAGAAGTCCACAACCCTGGAGCCAGCAAAAGGAATGAATGAATCTGGGATTCCAAACTCCTGAGATATGGAAAAGTCAATACCCGAAAGCTCCAAGGTCCGAAATCCCGAAAACTGCAAGAACTGAAATCTCGAAGCCAATAATGCATATAACAACTGTACACTTCAGAGTTCCAAACTCTTGGGATGGCAAAAAAGACCCAAAGCTCTTGCCAAGTACAAAAGTACAAAAGTCCGCAACCATGAAACTCTAGTATCATCAAGCTCTGCAGCAAACAAGTATGGCTATGAATTAACCTGAGGAAAGGAAAGATGAAATTGGAGATCAAAGCAAGTTTTAATCTGTTGATTCCATAGTGTGAAATAATGAAAGCCACAAAAGAAGTTGCAGCAATGAGCTATGATTACAACCAAGACACTAAGCATATGGAGCAATGTAAATATGAAGGCACCCCAGAGTTTTGGACCAACGAGGTGTGGAGGAATCGACTTCCCAAAGTCCGGAACCTCATAGTTTTGAAACCCCATAGTATACAAGCCTTGAGGAGAATGAACAACGCACCCAAAATCCGAAGTAGAAGAGAAAACAACGTAACTCCAAACCTCTGGAGTGTGAAAGAACTAGCTGTCCAAAACTGGGGACTCCGGGAGTTTGAAATCCCGGAGTCATTCATTCTGTGAATTCCGGAGAGCATGAAATCCCAAGTTAAAATGTGAATTCCAACGATAGTTTTGGTGAAGAGATCGCATCCTTGATATGGTTATTTTTTTTCCATAAAGTAGAACGTTAGAGTATGCCAAAGCCTAGATCCTTTGATAAAATGAGGCTATCGTTGCTTGTTGAAATCAATCTGAGTGTTTTGTAATATAGAAAATATATCTCAAATAGAATGCAAATGATATAATGAATGACTCAAGAGAGAAACTCAATCACAGCAAAGGAAAAAGAAAAAATGCAGACTTCATACATTGAGTCAAAAATAAAATCTGTAGTAAGAAAAGCATGAGGTGGATCGATTAGGGCAACCAAATAAATGGTACGCGTACAAGAATTCATAAAGCACAAGCCAAGCCTATTTAGGGCACCCACCGTCTCAATGAATAAAGAAAACAAGTTTAAAAAAGGGATTCATGAAAGTTCACAAACCACATATGTTTCAAGGTTGAAAAGTGTTTTGAATACCATTTCTCTATTCATTGGTCAAATTGCATTTGGAATATATTTTAAACTATGGTGACTTTTATTTTAATAAAAGGGCATTAAAAATCAAAAGAGATTTAAATCAACTTTGTTTTAGATGTTAAATATTTGTTGATTTAAGTTCCTTTCTCTTTTTGGGGCATAAATTAATTATGTTTTATTAATGTCCTTGCAGGGAAAAAGTGGAAGATGGGAGCCATCATGGCAAATTAAATAATGATAAAGGGATATTTGCTTTCTTAAATTTTAATTTATTTTAAAATTTAATAAAATTCTTTTATAATGATTTAAATCTTTTTGTAATATTATTTTTATTTAATTTAAAAGATTTAAATTATTTTATTTTAAATTCATAATGAGATTAACTTTTATTTGAAATTGTGAATTTATAAAATAAATCGGTACACTTTTAGGAAATGAGTTAATTATTTTATTGTTTTAATGTGTAGGTCCTAAATGAATTAGATTTGCAAATCGTGGAGATAAAGTTGGAATGAAGTGGAGATAAGTTGGAACAAATGTTGAAGTGGCATTTACTTGAAGGACAAGCATGCAGATAGAAACAACAAAATGCATGTTGGAGCAGTGCCACCATCACAACCACTCTAGCTTCAACTGATAATGGATGTCACACCTTCTTTTTAAGCAAATTTTGCATGATTACGAAGTGTTGGCTCATGTAACACCATTTTTGTAATGCTCACCCAGTCCCAGTTTCGTAATAGTTAACTAGAGTCCAAGCCAGAGACTTGCAAGTCAACTATGACTCCTTTCCTTTTTAGTTCTTAATTTAGATTAGGTTTATTTTCTAGAAAGTAGGACAAGAAACTCTATAAATTGGAGATTTTGATTCATTTGTTAGGGGTCCGTGAATTGATGATTTGAGGTCCAATTAGAGATTCCATTTAGAGGGTCCACAAATTGATGATTTGAGGCCCACTTAGAGATTTTAGATTATTGTTAGGAATTTGAGTATTTTTGTGATACATTCTTTGGAGTTAATACAAGAAGAATCTTATAGATTCCTGATCTATGCATATGTGCTATGAGTTTGTTCTTTGCAGTCTGATAATGTCTATTTTTTGAAATCAGCAACTTGTTCTGATCTTCTGTTTATTTCTTTATGAATCATAATGCTCACGTAAGTGGTGTATGAGAATTAGTGGGATAGACAATATTGTGGTGATATTCTTTCCATGAGTTTGTAAAGCATGAATTTGCATGTTCATTGGAGGTTTGTAATTTAATGTTGATTTGAATAATATTTGATGATTTTTGGATTGCAGGGTACTAATTAAGTAGTTCATTAAGTTGTTATTGAATTGGTTTCATTGTTATTTTCTTGTTTCCCTGATCTATCTTTTGCAGTTTATTTCAAAAGAGAATCTGAAAAATACAAAAAAGAAGAAGTATGTAATCTGAAGTTGTTTCAACCAGTAGGCCCCTTGACAGGTACAATCATATTAGCCATTGAGCTACCCATCATCGTCGAGACCCGACTATAGAGACCTTGGAGTACTTAGTTTCTCAAAACTTACTATTTTTCAGGAGAGGTGGTAAGTGTTTCCATAAACTACCTAACTGTTGGTGAGTGTGTCAAAACACCCGTCAACAAAAACTGGCGCTAGAAGGAGGGCTTAGACTAATCCCCTTGCTAGTTAACCACATATGGTACTTCCAAGAGACGGATTGATGCCCTTTACCCAGCCTAACCTCAACAACGAGCAAGATGACATTCTTACCCAACTATATGACTTTGCTTGGGATAGTACAAGAGATTATAATGATTGGTTATGAGCATGACAAGTCTTGGGCAACAAGAGACAAAAGGCTATGCATATAGAAGAAGAGGCACAAAGACAACTTAATCCTCAGGTGAACCCCCAAGAAAATCCACAACCACATCCTCAACCAAAGAATTGAGGTACTAAGTTGGATTGTATATCATCTTTCTCGAGAGAGAGATTCCACCGAGTCCTTAGGAGTGGTTCTTCATCATCCGACTTAGTAGAGTTAGGACCTACCACTAGGAGAAAGAGGAGCAATTCTAAGAAACAAGCCTCAACAGCCTCACCAATACAGTCATCCATACTCAACGTAGAAGATCAACTGATTCCTAGTCCTCAGCCTATCGCTGCACCTTTTGTGACTCAACATCCACCGTCACCACATTCAATGGCCTACTTTAGCCAAGGCACCACACCACTAGGAACCATACTAGGGGGTATACATGACCTACCTAGAAACCCGGATAAATTTTGCAGCAAATTTTAGTATTTAGGGGGACAAACGGTTGATGAACATATTGAAGCATTCAAAGATGCAGTCGTTCGTAATCATATTGAGCATCAAGATGTAGTATGTAGACTTTTCCCATATTCACTTAGGGAGAATGAATATAATTGGTACCTAACCTTACCTGCAAACTCTATCACTGGCTGGGACGTCTTGGAGAAGGCTTTCATTGATCAATTCCAAGTGTATGTAGACCCTGGAATACTATACCACTAGTTCACTTCTCTTAAGAAATCGCCAAATGAGCCATTAACAACTTTTAATACTAGCTTCCAAAGGGAATTCAAGAGGCTACAAGCCCCTTACCAGGTAGTGCCTAATGTAGCCATCGACTCATAGCTAAGAGCTATCGACCCTTGGACTGCTATGTTTATTAAGAAGAGTGTTCCCCAAGATCAAAGGGACCCCTTGGCAAAAGTCTTCGCACTAGCAATTAGTATGAGCCATGAGTTGAATCAAACCCCAGGAGGGATCAAATATAATCTACCTATAGGGGTGAATCAAGGAAACTACAATCAACTCTGAGGCATACCCTCGCCTCTACCTGTAGGTGCCCCAACGATGAACCCTGTGCCAATCTATGCACCCCAACCTTGAGTGAATCAATAGTTTGCTGCCCAAGCTTTGACTTGGTAAAATAATACCAATACCGCCCCCACTCAAACGCAATATGTTGGTAAAGCGCAAGGGGGAAGTCAACAATTTGGTAATACTAACTCAGCAAACCAACCTCCAACCACGGTGCTTGAGAATCAAGGATCTCATATATCTATTGAAGTTGAAGCCTTAAAAAAATGATCTTACAGGTTACTTCAGACTTGAGCCAGTTAAAAATGAATCCTCCGGGAGGGTATAATCAATCCCAACCATATGATAATCAGTGGAACTATAATAACCAGAACCAAAATCAAAGGTATAACAACAAACCTTATAATAGGCAGTGGAATACGGGTCTGAATAATGGTGGGGTGAACCATGATCACCCTGACGCACAAGATAACCCAAACCACACATAAAGTGTTAACCTTGCGGACATGAATTTGCTAACAAATTGGTGTAGGTTGCATGACACAGATGTGCATTTTGACCTTAATTGTGCTCAATTTGAGAAGATCATAAGAATTACTCAATCTGACTCTCAGCCCTTAGATTGTTCCAATGATGAACGCGATAAGGTTAATACTGCCATGTTGGTCAATACCTTCATGTGCAAAGAATTTCAAGCTAAAGCTCAAGGTGAACCATGTGTCTATGATGCTCAGGCCTTTCAGACCAGAAACAACTACAATCTTAGGAGTCAAGGCAAAGCTCCATTAACGGAGCCACCTCCCCCAACGGGTGGGTTTGTACCTCCTGATGTGAATGCAAGCAACAATCCTCACCCTCCTCAAGCTTTTCAAGGAGCACACCCTAGACAAGCTTAAGAGAAAGATTATGTTTTGAAAGGATCATTTAATGTTACTAAGGAGATGGAGAGGACTGCCACCACTATGTCCCTGATGGAAGTACTAAGATATTGCCCTGAACAGAACAGGGCCCTCCTTAGAAAGTTGGAATTGTTAGAGTCAGAGAGCAATGAGGTTAAGATGGAAGACCTTAATGAAGTCAACACTAACGTTAGTAGTGATGCAATAGAAAATCCACCATTTTTACTAAGTTTGAGGATATGTGGAAATAATTTACACAACTGTTTGGTAGATTCAGGGGCTTCAGGAAACATAATGCCCTACTCTATATGTCAAAAGCTTGGACTTCAACTAGTACGTGCAAATAGTAAGGTGGTACAATTAGACAAAACTGAGGTTAACGTAATTGGAGAATTGAAAGATGTATACATCCAATTAGGTGTTGATCCCCGAATATCTCGTTATATTGACATTCAAGTAGTGGATATTTCGGAAGTATATTGGATGCTCCTTAGTAGGGATTGGTCAAAGACTTTGGGAGGATATTTCTTGACTTGTTTCACATTCCCGTGGCTTCCATGGAAGGGAGCAAGAAACCAGATCCAAATCGATAGTGAACCTAAGTTGAAGAAGTTGGTAACATATTATGGTGCTCCCAATGAGGTGGCATTTGCTGAAGTGAGTCTAGGAGTTTATAGGGTCAATGAGATTCTCACTTTCTCCGCACCAGCTCCTCTCCAGTTATTTTGAGCAGATATGACCTCATATAAAAGGTGAGTCAAACATTTTTCTACAGAAGTACAACAAGGAATGTGTTTGTTGGAGGACACTATGAAGATACAAGATTTGTTGCTTCTGAAATGGTGTCGAATACATCATGAGGAGCACTCAGAGATGTCATGTATCCCATGTCAGAATGAGATTATGAAATTGATGAGTCTGGTTCCATACAAAGAAGATGATCATACCATCAATATGGAAGAAGTTCAAAGTCTAAGTTGTGAAGGATTAGAGCCCCAAACAATAGATTCTATAAGTAAGACTACCCAACCTAAAGAATACAACCAGGAGATTCTTGCAGTTGAGCTTGTCAAAAATGAGAAGGAAAATATTCCTCTTGAGCAAGAGAAAGAAGAAACACAATCTCAACTTCAATCTCAATCAGAACAGATTGTTCTTAACACTACTAAAGCATTCATGCAACCAGAAATTGAAAAATCTCAATTGTCACAAGACCTCGAGTCAGAGAAGCAACAATCATCTCTGGAAGCTAATCTGATCATTGACCCTAAGGTGAAAAATGTAAAGAGACCAAAAGATGAAATATGGTTTTTAAAGTTTGATGGGTCAAGATCTAAGCAAGGTAGTGGAGCAGGCATAGAGTTAATGAACCGAAAAGGGAAAACCCTTTTAGCTTCTTACCGACTCCAATTCCCTTGTACTAATAACATGATGGAGTATGAGGCCTTAGTTAGAGGATTACTTTTTGCTCATAAGAAGGAGGCAAAGTGTTTGAAGGTGCAAGGAGATTATGAGCTGGTGGTTAAACAAGTGCGAAGCCAATAAGCGTGTCATGATAAAAGGTTAGCAACATATAGGAATATATTGTGGGATTTGATTGAGGATTTTGATGCTTTTGACATTCAATTGGTACCTAGGAAAGTAAATGGAATACCTGATGTGTTGGTCATAGTTGCCAGTACATTAGAACTAGTAAGCCAATCCCCTTTGAAGAAGTTTTCCGTAGAATTAATCTCCATACCTGTTGTACCTGATAATATCAAACACTTTCAATTTTTCCAAGATGATGCCCACATTCTATCCTTTCTTGCCAATTCACGAGCTTTTGAAGAGAAAATTATTGATGAGGAAGATCAATTGGATGATCTTAATGTCAAAAATAATGATGATATTTTAGATTTACCAACTAACGTTATTCCTAAAGGGATGGTCACCTTAGAGAGACTTTTTTATTATGATCCTAGAGTAAAGGAGAGATTAACAATGGATTCAGATGCTGGAAAGTACGAGCCCCATAATATTGGTCCAAAAGGATGAGAGGATTTTCTATATTGGGAAGATTTGCACTCAAAATGAAAGAGAAAAACTTATACAAATCTTGCAAGAGTTCATTGATGTAATAGCATGGGGGTAAGAAGATTTAAATACATTTGATACAATGATCATCACCCATGTGATCCCCTTAAAAACTAACATAAATCCATTTCAGCAAAAGCAATGGCCAGTCAATTCACTAATAGAACCCTTGATTTTCAAGGAAGTACAAAAGTTACTCTCTGCCAAGATTATTTTTCTGGTACAACATTCCACTTGGGTTGCTAATTTGGTACTAGTACGAAAAAAGAATGGATGAATACGGCTTTGTGTGGACTTTGGCAATCTCAACAAATCTTTCGAGAAAGATAACTACCCACTTCCTTCTTTGGATGAAGTACTACAAATAGTAAAGGTTCGCAAGTGAGGTTGTTCTTAGATGGTTATTCGGGATATAACCAAGTATCGGTGAACTATGAGGATGGTATGAAGACAGCGTTTACAATGAAGTGGGGAATGTATGCGTACAAAAGAATGCCATTCGGGTTGATTAATGTTGGGGCAACCTTCCAACGAGTGATGGATACGGCTTTTAAGGAACTGATTGGAAAATGCATTATTATCTATCTGGACGACTTGACAATATTTCCCAAGGTTAGAGAAGATCACCCAGACCACCTCCAAAAGGTATTGGAAAGATGTCAGAGATATGGGATTTCCCTTAACCCCAAGAAATGTGTATTTGGAGTGGTTGAAGCAAAAGCTACTTGGCCATGTAATCTATGACAGGGGGATATCTATAGACCCTGAACCGGTAGAAGCATTATTGAAGTTACAAATGCTCGACAGTAAAAAGGAGATGAGATCTTTCTTTGGGAAGATCAATTTTGTCAAAAAGTTTATTACTGGGTTTGCAAAGATAGTTAGGCCATTGAATGAAATGATGAAGAAGGATGTTAAGGTCGAATGGACAACTGAAGAAAAAGAGGCTTTCCCCCAGATCCAGAAATCCATCGCCAAAGCTCCTGTGTTAACTAGCCCTGACTACACTCTGTCGTTTTACATATATTCTTTTGCTTCGCTACACTCAGGAGCAGTTGTTTTGACGTAGAGGCAAGCAGGGGATGAGATAACCATTGCATTTATGAGCTCTCCTTTTAAAAGTGTTGAGGTTAGATATTCTGCCCTTGGAAAATAGGCTTTTGCCTTGGTGAGAGCAGTTAAGAAATTCAGGCATTATATCTTGAGGAGTAAAATTTATGAGATTGTCCTTGATCAAGTGGTGAAGTCACTACTCATGCAGTCCGAGCTAGGAGAATGTCAAGGGAAATGGATGGTAATATTGCAAGAATTTGATCTAGATATGCATCCAATGGAGTTGGTTCGAGGCCAAGGATTATCTCAAACCATGGCGACTGACATCCCTCAAATCTAGTGCCAACAATATACGTTGGAGTCATTCACTCAGGACCCCTGGTACATGGATTTGGTATTTATATTGCTGAATAATAGGTGTCCTAAGGGGTTGACAACCATGCAAAGACCAGCATTAAGGCTCAAAAGTGCCAATTACATGATCAAGGATTCGGCACTTTATAGAAAGAATTATGAAGGTATTTACCTTCGGTGTCTTGATCATCAAGAAGCCTGTAATATGATTGAGGAATTTCATGGGAAATATGGTATAAGTCATGGGTCGGTGGATGCCACTGCACATCAAATCTTGAAGGTTGGATATTACTGGCCTAGCATATTTAAGGATACTCATGAGAATGTTCGTCACTGTCATACATGTGAAACTGTAGCCTCCAGAGAAAGAAATCATGTCATGCCTCTCCAACCAGTGTTTGAGGTAAGACCTTTCACCCAATGGGCACTGGATTTCATAGGTGTTATTAATCCTAACTCATCTGCAGGGCGTAATTTTATTCTTACTGCTATGGATTATTTCACTCAGTGTACAGAAGCCATTGCATGTCAGAATGCTATTGCTGAGGTAGTCTTGAAATTTATTGAAGAGCACATCGTCACCAGGTTTGGTATGTCGTTCGCTCTGGTATGTGACAATGGTCCTGCTTTTACTTCTACATAATTGATGCAATGGCCATACGAATATAAAGTAATATTAAAATTTTCATCCAACTACTACCCGCAAGGTAATGGAGTAGTTGAATCTACGAACAAGAACATCCTAGATATCATTAAGAAGCTACTTGAGAAAACCCCCAGGGATTGGCATAATCAATTGAGATATGCCTTATGGCTGGTAGAACCAGAGTAAAAGTCACCTTGGGAACTTTTTCATATTACCTTGTCTATGGCCAAACCCCTGTCTTCCCAATCAACTTACAAATGTCGGTCCTCCAATTAATGAAAGAGCTTGACATTAAGGATCAGGTAGAGGTTCACCTTTTAAATTTATTAAGACTTGATGAAAAAAGGATTAATACTCTACAACACTTTGCCAAGCACCAAACCGATGTTAAGAGATGGTTTGATAAAAGGGCTAAGGTGAAAGCTTTTTGGGTCTCTGACCTAGTCTTGTTATGGGATAAGGCCAAGGAGAAGAAAGGTGATCACCACAAGTTTGAAATATTATGGTTAGGTCCTTACCAAATAGCCAAAATTTTAGGCAAGAACACCTTTAGGTTAATCTCTTTGACTGGAGAACTTGTATCATTGCCCGTCAATGGTCAGTTCCTCAAACATTACTTTGATAAATCCTCAATGAAGCTTGATCTATTGTATATAGTATATTAGTTGTTTCTTTTGTTCTGCTTCATTGTTTCTTTGGGTTTTTGTTTGTTTGTTGTGTTTTTGTTTTGTTGTGTGCTTGCTTCCCTTTTGTTTTGTTTGTTTTGTTTGATCATTTTGCTTGTTTGTTGGGTTAGGATATACATATTTTATTCTCAAATATTCTAAAAGGAAGGTATCCTTTGCATAACATCTTGCCAAATTCTGAGAGACTTTGACTCTTTTCTATTTACGACTTCATTCTCATTTGGTTAATTTTGAAACTTTTGTCTATACTCGTTCAAAGTGGTATTATCATTTAAATATGATTTGAGTTTTTGACTTTCAATTTGAAAAGGCTAGCTTGATAAACTCGGCACTAACGTCACATTAAGATACATTAGAAAGTTTTGTAAGCTATCAGATAAATTGGTTTTCAAGTGAAAAATACGAAGTCAAGACGTTTCACGTTATCCACTGTGGATCCCAACCCAGTAATCAAAATTCAATATTTGAAAGTTTCTTAAAAGGTTATTGAAGAAATAAGTCGTTCTATAATCTATAATGTTTTCAAAAAAAAAAGAGAGAGCGAAAAGAAATGATCCTCTTAAGCAACTAAAATGAGTGTTTCAAGTAACCTCCACCGAGGCTATGGACGCCTGGCTAGCAGTGGAGCACTGTTTGATGGGAACCAGAGGTATCTTTGTTGGGGCTATAGATGCCTGACTGGCAGCAGAGCTATGCCCAGGATGACCTTGCATGAAACACGTTGATTGACTTCACCTATGTAGCTTGGGCTCAATTTCCTTTGTTTATCTTCATTATTGAGAATGATGGAGTATTGAATCATGCGCACACACTTAAGAGTTGATCTTGTTCAGTTCTAGATTCAGTTTCTTGTTCATTAGTTCATTCATCTTTTCACTCTTATGCATTGTTTTGAATGATAGTAGCCTTAGGCGTGAGGTTACACCAGAGATTTTGAAGTTCTAAAATGCCTAGAGTCATTTTTCCCTGATAGTCGCCATTTGTTATACCCTGCATATCTAGTCCCATCATTTTCATTTTTATGAAAATACGGGTCCCCTCTTTTGTCTTTTTTTTCTATTAGTTTTTCCTTTTCTTTTTAGTCTTTTGTTTTGTTCACCTCGAAACCCAGGTTCTCGAGTTCCTGAGGTGGGTTGTTTGCTTGTTTTTGTTTTCCCAAACTCCTGAATTTGTTTTGTGTCATTTCAAAGCATCACTTTGAAACTTTAGGTTCCTAGAGTCCCAAAGTCTTTGTTCATCTTTTGGTTTTCACCCCGAAAGTTTGGATTCCCAAACTCCCAGGTTGTTTTTCTATCTATTTTTTAGAAACTTGGGTCCCCGAGACTCCAAGCTTGTCGCTTGTGCATCTTCTTTTTCGTGTGTGCATCCTCTCTTTTTTGTCGTTGTCATCATCCTCTGGTTGTCTCTATCTTCTATAGGTTGTAGGCTTGGTGTAAGCATAAAAGATTTGCAAAATCAAAAAAAATCAAAAAAACACAAAATCCCTAAAAAATTACAAAATTGAAAAACCATTTGAAAATAACAAAAAAAAAATATTTGCAAATAAAAAAAAAAATTTGGAACTGTGGACCTCCGGAGTATGAAAAATTATAACTCAAGACCACACACTCCCGAAATCCCGAAGTGAAATGCAAAGAAACTAAAAGCAATTTTCAAACTTCGGACCTCTGAGGCATGAAAGAACTAATCATTTAAAACTCGGAACTCCAGGAGTCCGAAACCCCGGAGCTAGCGAAAGGAATGAGTCTGGGATTCCAGACTCCCAAGATATGGAAAATTCAGTACCCGAAAGCTCCAAGGTCCGAAATCCTGAAATCTGCAGGAACTGAAATCCCGAAGTCCATAATGCATATAACAAGTGTACACTTCAGAGTTCCAAACTCCCGGGATGGCACAAAAGACCCAAAGCTCTTGCCAAGTACAAAAGCTCGCAACCATGAAACTCTAGTATCCTCAGGCTCTGCAGCAAACTTGCCAAGTACAAAAGCTCGCAACCATGAAACTCTAGTATCCTTAGGCTCTGCAACAAACAAGTATGGCTATGAATTAACCCGAGGAAAGGAAAGATGAAATTGGAGATCAAAGCAAGTTTTAATCTGTTGATTCCATAGTGTGAAATAATGAAAACTACAAAAGAAGTTGTGGTGATGAGCTATGATTACAACCAAGACACTAAGCATATGGAGCAATGTAAATATGAAGGCACCCCAGAGTTTCAGACCTCCGAGGTGTGGAGGAATCGACTTCCCAAAGTCTGAAACCTCATAATTCTGAAACCCCGGAGTATACAAGCCTTGAGGAGAATGAACAACGCACCCAAAATTCGAAGTAGAAGAGAAAACAACATAACTCCAAACCTCCAGAGTGTGAAAGAGCTAGCCATCCAAAACTGGGGACTCTGGGAGTTCGAAATCCTGGAGTCATTCATTTTGTGAATTCTAGAGACCATGAAATCCCAAGTTAAAATATGAATTCCAACAGTGGTTTTGGTGAAGAGATCGCATCCTTGATATGGTTTTTTTTTCCATAAAGTAGAACATTAGAGTATGCAAAAGCCTAGATCCTTTGATAAAATGAGGCTATCGTTGCCTATTGAAATTGATCTGAGTGTTTTGTAATATAGAAAATATATCTCAAATAGAATGCAAATGATACAATGAATGCCCCAAGTAAGAAACTCAATCACAGCAAAGGAAAAAGAAAAAAAACTCAGACTTCATACATTGAGCCGAAAATAAAATCTGCAGTAAGAAAAGCATGAGGTAGATCGATCAGGACAACCAAATAAATGGTACGCGTACAAGAATTCATAAAGCATGAGCCAAGTCTATTTAGGGCACCCACCGTCTCAATGAATAAAGAAAACAAGTTTAAAAAAGGGATTCATGAAAGTTCACAAACCACATATGTTTCCAGGTTGAAAAGTGTTTTGAATACCATTTCTCTATTCATTGGTCAAATTGCATTTGGAATATATTTTAAACTATGGTGACTTTTGTTTTAATAAAAGGGCATTCAAAATCAAAAGAGATTTAAATCAACTTTGTTTTAGATGTTAAATATTTGTTGATTTAAGTTCCTTTCTCTTTTTGGGGCATAAATTAATTATGTTTTATTAATGTCTTTGGAGGGAAAAAGTGGAAGATGGGGGCCACCATGGCAAATTAAATAATGATAAAAGGGATATTTGCTTTATTAAATTTTAATTTATTTTAAAATTTAATAAAATTCTTTTATAATGATTTAAATCTTTTTGTAATATTATTTTTAAATTTGATTTAAATCTTTTTGTAATATTATTTTTACTTAATTTAAATGATTAATTTATTTTATTTTAAATTCATAATGAGATTAACTTTTATTTGAAATTGTGAATTTATAAAATAAATCGGCATTTTTTTAGGAAATGAGTTAATTATTTTATTGTTTTAATGTGTAGGTCCTAAATGAATTAGATTTGCAAATCGTGGAGATAAGTTGGAACAAATGTTGAACTGGCATTTACTTGAAGGACGAGCATGTAGTTAGAAACAACAAAATGCATGTTGGAGCAGTGCCACCATCACAACCACTCTAGCTTCAATTGATAATGGATGTCACACCTGTTTTTTAAGCAGATTTTGCATGATTACGAAGTGTTGGTTCATGCAGCATTGTTTTCGTAATGCTCACCCAGTCCCAATTTCGTTATAGTTAACTGGAGTCCAAGCCGGAGACTTGTATGTCAACTGTGACTCCTTTCTTTTTTAGTTCTTAATTTAGATTAGGTTTATTTCCTAGAAAGTAGGACAAGAAACTCTATAAATTGGAGATTTTGATTCATTGTTAGGGGTCTGCGAATTGATGATTTAAGGTCCAATTAGAGATTCCATTTAGAGGGTCCATAAATTGATGATTTGAGGCCCACTTAGAGATTTTAGATTATTGTTAGGAATTTGAGTAGTTTTGTGATACATTCTTTGGAGTTAATACAAGAAGCATCTTATAGATTGCCTGATCTATGCATATGTGCTATGAGTTTGTTCTTTGCAATTTGATAATGTCTATTGTTTGAAATCAGTAACTTGTTCTGATCTTCTGTTTATTGCTTTATGAATCATATTGCGCATGTAAGTGGTGTATGAGAATTACTGGGATAGACAATATTGTGGTGATATTCTTTCTATGAGTTTGTAAAGTTGCATGACTTTGCATGTTCATTGGAGGTCTATAATTGAATGTTGATTTGAATAATATTTGATGATTTTTGGATTGCAGGGTACTAATTAAGTAGTTCATTAAGTTGTTATTGAATTGGTTTCATTGTTATTTTCTTGTTTCCCTGATCTATCATTTGCAGTTTATTCCGAAAGAGAATCTAAATCTAAAAAATATAAAAAAGAAGAAGTAGGTAATTCGAAGTTGTTTCAACCAGTAGGCCCCTTGACAGGTACAATCGCATCAGCCACTGAGTTGCCCATCATCGTCGAGACCTGACTATAGAGACTTTGGGGTAGTTAGTTTCTCAAAACTTACTGCTTTTCAGGAGAGGTGGTGAGTGTTTACATAAACTACCTGACTATTGGTGAGTGTGTCAAAACACCCGTCAACAACTGCTCTGTTTGTAGATCTGGGAATCTGCTAGAATGACACAAAAGTAAAATATTTCTTGATATCATCCACCATTCTCTTATAAGGCATCAGTTTCTCATCTTGAGTCTGATATGTATCATTGATTCGATTGATGATTAGCTGAGAATCCCCATAGATTTGTAATTCCAGAACCTTCCATTCGATATCCAGCTTGATCTCATTTACCAAAGCTTCATACTCTGCAATGTTGTTTGTGCAAGGGAAAAGAATCTTATAAGCCTTTGGGATTGAATACTTTTGAGGAGTAATAAAAATTATTCCAGCACTGGAACCATGTTGAGTGAAAGATCCATCAAAGAACATCTTCCATGATTGTTGAGTAAGGTGCATTATTGATTCATCTAGAAATTCTATATGCAGCGGTTGAGTGTCTTCAAGTAGAGCATCAACAAGCTGATCTGCAATTACCTATCCTTTGATAGCTTTGTATTCCACATATTCAATATCAAACTCTATAAGAACCATGACCCATTTAGCCAATCTTCTTGTAAGTGTTGCTTTGTTGAGAAGATATTTGAGCGGATCAATCTTAGTGCTAAGATGTAGTGTCTCAATTTTAGTGATGCAAAGACTAATGCTAAGCATGCTTTTTCTATTATAGTATAGTTCATTTCATAAGACACCAATGTTCTGCTGATGTAATATATAGCTCTCTCTTTTTTATTTTCATCTTGTTGTGCCAGAAGTGCCCCCAATGATGAATCAGTAACTGATATGTATAGGATCAATGGTTTACCTTGAATTGGTGGAATCAATATTGGTGTATTAGATAGGTATTCTTTGATTTGATGAAGGCGATGTTCAAATTGTTGATCCCAGTTGTAGATTGTCCCTTTCCTTAATACTTTTGTGAAGGGTTGAGCCTTATCTGCTAGCTGAGAAATAAAGCATCTGATTGACTGGAGACATCCTTGTAGATTTCTCATTTGACTGATATTATTTGGGGGTGGCATTTCCATTATAGCTTGGACCTTCTCAAGATCAACCTAAATCCCTTTCTTTGAAATGATGTAACCAAGTAGTTTACCAGATGTCACTCTGAATGCACACTTTTTAGGATTTAGCCGGAGCTTGAATTTTTCCATTCTATCTAGTATAAGGCCTAGCTCTTGAATATGTGTGGATCTCTTCATAGTCTTCACTAAAGTGTCATCAACATAATCTTCCATATTCTTATGCATCATATCATGAAAGATAGTAGTTACTGCTCTTTGGTAAGTTGCTCCTGTGTTCTTTAGACCAAATGGCATGACGTTCCAACAAAAGGTTCCCCATACACGAGTGAAAGTTATCTTTTCTTAATCTCCATGAGCTATTTTGGTCTCTTTATAACTGGACAATCCATCCATTAGTGAGTACATCTCATATCCAGCAGACATATCCACTATCATATCAATGTTAGGAAATGGAAAATCATCTTTTAGACATGCTTTATTGAGATCCCTAAAGTTTGTGCAAACCCTAATAGATTTGCTTGCCTTTGATATAGGTACTATGTTTGAAATCCATTCTGCGTAGTCTATTGCTCTGATAAATCCAGCTTTTAGCAATTTTTCTAGCTCAGCCTTAACTAGCAATGCCACATGAGGACGCATCTTGTGGATTTTTTGCTTGACTAGTTTAACTCCTGGTGTAATAGAAAGATGGTGCATGATGAGATTAGGATCTAGACCCAACATATCAGAGTATGTCCATGCAAAGTTGACCTTCTTTTCTAGGAAGAGATTGCTGAAATCTTTTAACTCTTCTGTTGATAATGATTGAGCTAAGTGGATGATATGTGGTATCTCTTGACTCCCAATATTTATTGGCTGAGTTGGTTCAATCATTATAGAAGACCTTTCCTGGAAATGACTTGGTAGTATATCAAGTATCTCACCTTCAAGTGCCTAGGAGAGGTTTTCACCCTTAGGTACGTCCTTTATTTTTTCTCTTTTTGATTCTAACACCGCCACAATGTGGTTTTCGCCATTAGATCTTTTATCTTTCTTATTTTGATTTTTGCAACTAAGATACTTGATATCTGTTTCAGTCATGTTCTCACTATGTTCGCTGGTGGAAGAGTCCATTGGTTCAACTGCATTGAGGTAGTAGGATAACGTATAATCATTGGCAAAGATAGGTACATTCATAGGTTGGTTTTGGAGACTATAGTCAATTAGTTCAGGATGTACCAAAGATAAAGTTTGGACAAGTTCAAGAGAGTTTACAGTATTATCATCATAACTTTGGACCGACAAGTTGAGTTCTATAAGACTACCTTGCATAAATGTCTCAAGACCAGGAATATTTACAACATGATTATTGAAGTGCACATTAATATTTAGTTGACCAAATCCAATAGACCTACTCGTAGCACTGTTTTCTATGCCAGACTATACTACATATCATGGTTCGATAGTAACAAGATCAGTAGATAGATTCCTGACATCCATGATAGAGGAGTCAGAGTTTAATGCTGAATAGGTATTATCATCAATAGGACTGTTGTCGGAATCATCAAAGTCATAAGAGGAAGTTTATGACTCTTCTTCAAGTGATTGAGTGAATTTATGTATAGTGTCAATATCTACATCTTTGATGCTACAAGTTCCTTCATGATTTGGCTCATTTATCACTTGTATCTGACATACCTATTGACATAACCTTGATGGTTCTATGAATTTATGTCTTCTACTCCATTCAGCTTCTTCTGGACTAATGGTTGGTCCTATTTCTGTAGCTTCCAATTTTTCTTGTGTAGTTCCATACCTGATTTGTTCTGTCCTATTAGAGGGAGACATAGTAGGTGAAGAATTTTCTTGTGCCCTTTCTTCTTTCAACTTTTGTTTGTTAGGATTCCCAAAGATACTAAGAGGGGGGGGGTGAATCAGTATCTGACCGGTAAGTATATTTTCTTAACTTATAACATGAAAAGCATATTAAAACTGTGTACCGGTAAACCAAAAATAATGCACCAAATAAGAATAACAACCACAACATGAAAAGCACACCATAAAAAAATGTTTTAACGAGGAAACCCAGTGTGGGAAAAACCTCAGTGGGATTTGCGACCCACAATATTCACTTACTAGCCAATAAGAGAATATTACTACTACAATAGGGGCCTGCACATGCAGGAAGGCCAAGTGCCTAGAGCTCACTACTCAATTACAAAAGAAGTCACACTAACTTACAAAAATGGATTATACTAATCCAATGTCTTGTACTGCTTTAGATTAGCATCTGCTATGCCAGATTCAGTATCGGTTTAAGCTTTGCTACATACATAAACCCTTAACCACTATTTTGCATATTTGGTCTACTACCTTCTATTCATATTTTGCATCCTATCATAACATATATAAAATGATCTACAATGATCTCATACATATATGAGTCATATTACAATCTGCCATGTCAGCTTACAAAAGATTTTACAATTAATTACAAAATACATTAATACAAAATTATTGTCGGCCAAGGTGTCGGTAATCTTCCTTTTCGGTGCCAGTGTTCTATATGTCGGTGTAGAGTTTGTCGGTGTTGGTGCTTGTGTCTGTCTACCGGTATTACATGATTGTAAGGTTTCCATCAATGACAATACCTTCAATCACCTACAATATCTCATTGGAGTGTGCATTTGCCAACAATCTCCCCCTTTGGCAATGATGGCAACACTCATGAGAAAAATTCAAGAATGTATCCAAAAATTGAAGTTCAAAAATTTTACCAAAAAATGTACCAGATGTGTGCTCCCCCTAAGCAGATGATCTCTATTTTTTTATTTTTCTCATCTCTACTACTCCCACTTTGACATCAATGACAAAGGTTGTCATTCATTGTCAGTGGAGTCCTACTTGGATTCTTGTAACCGATGGGTTACAATTTGAAAAATATTTGTCAAAACCAAATTTAAACCATTACTGAATGATTTGTTATCTTTTGGTGCCTCTGGAGTTCTCTGTACTGTACCAGTGAGTATGTGCATTTTCTCTTCCGGTGTCTTAAGTCTGAGAACCAGAGCCTTAGAAATTTCTTTTCTCAAAGAAATGAGGTAGTCTCGTTTGGGACTAAGTCTACATTTCAAGTCCTTTTCTTTATCCTTTATTCTTTCTTTGTCCTTCTCTAACTGCTTGATTTTCTCATCTTGCTCTACAATCTTCTTCTCTATCTCCAAAAATGAATCCAATGTACCTATCACATTGTCAGCAATATTCTTAATCTTATCTTATGCTTTGCTAATTTCCTTGTCTAGATCTTCTGTTAAAATATTTATTTTACAGGAATCTCTATATAGTTTCTTGAATTCAAGAATTATCTCTCCAAGTTCCGGTAATAATGTTTCCATTTTCTCCTTATTCTTCTTCACAATTTCCTCAAAGAATTTCTCTTTTTCTTTAATCATTCTTTCCTTGAATGTGTCCTCATTTATTTTATCAATAGTCAATATGTTGTCAGTGATGAACTTAGACAATGTGTCTAGTTGACCTAAAGAACCTTTGTTATCTACAATACACTTTGGTACTATCATTTTAAGAATGGGAATTGTGTCATCAATAGCCTTATAGGCTTGTGCATTGTACTATGTGATCTTCTTTATTGAATCCAATAAGACCTCTGTTACATTCGTAGGTCTGAATTATGCCATAGAAGTACCAGATGTTTGTCCAACTATCTTCACAATAGTCATACTACCAGTTGTAGGAATCACCTTTCTTGGTTCGACCTCTGGTAGGTCGGTCTGTGTTTGCATTTCTACAAACAAAGGTTTGGGTTTTTCAGTTTTGGCTGGTGGCACTGTCTCTATCTGAACCTGTGTTTCAACCTGTACCTGTTCTGATTTTTCCATCTGTATCTTAGAAGGTTTCTCTAAGCTCTCAACAGTCAGTTTCTCAATTTGTGTCTCTGTATGCACTTTTGGTTTCTCTATTTGTACCTCTGCACTATCCATTTCCGGTTCTCCTGACTTTTTATTAGTTGTATCTACTGGTTTCTCTAATGGTTTACCAGTGGTATTCTCTGTCAGTTGCTCTATCTAAGTAGGATTTTTTGTGTTTATATTTTAATTTACACTCAACCTCAGCATCTGTAGCCAGTGACTCAGTAGCCACATTTGTCTTCTTGTCCTCAGTGGTTTCTCAGTCAACCACAACATTTACTTTTTGAGTATCTATATTCGTAGTGTACAAAACTTTAGACTCGGGATTTGTATCCTCTAATGGAGTCTCCATACTCTTAGTAGCCAGCTGACTGTCTATAGTATCTACCAGTGGAGTATCCGAAGGAGGTGGGGTTAAGTTATCAGTTATTTTCAAGCTTGGAGGTCCACTTATCTTACCTTTCCCCTTATCCATGTCCTTTTGGTATACTTTAATTGTCTTCAGTCTGAGTAATTCTTCTTGTTTCTCTTTTTCCACAAAGAATATATCCCGTGCATCTGTTGTTTCCTTAGAGACTTCATTCACTCTACCTACCATTAGTGCTATGTGTCGGTGAGCAGTGGAGAATACTGTCCAGTTTGCTTCACTGATTAGTTTATCTATTTCATCAGCTGAGTTGACTGGATGTACTGCAAGAAATTTTTCAATTTCAATTTTCTTGTCCAAGTCAACAATGGCTAACCTTCTAGCTTCCAATCTCCTATACAGATCATTCGGTATTTCATCAACAACTTCCATCAAAAATTTCTTATATATATCCAAGTGTAAGATTACACTGTTCTCTATGTTTTCCTTGTCATTTGCAGATAGTGTGTTGTATATTTTGTTGATGTTCTTCAATTTACCATCTTTAGTTATTTCACTTAGAAGTTTATCCAGTGGAGCAATATCTTGTTTTACCTTTCTTTTCTTCTTAGGTGTCAACTTCTTTTTCACTGGAGGCCTCACTGCCTGTTGTTTTTTCCTTGTTTTCTTGGGTGTACGTGAGGCTACTGGTGAGGGTTTTCTTTTCCTTTCTACCCTTTTAAATACCGCTGGTATATCACTCTCAGAGGAGGTTCCAACCAGTGAAAGATGAGCTTCCGGTTGAGGTCCTTCCAACTCACTTTCCTTTATACTAGTTTGCTTCAAAACATGTTCCTTAATTGCTTTTGCCTGTCGGGTTCCTTTTCTTACTATTTCTTTGACCTTCTTAACCCTTTTTCTAGACTGAATTCCACTCTCAATTGTTTTAGCATTACCAAAAAATTTCTCAGTGGGTTCCTTTGGTGCTTCAAGCAAGGCTTTTGCATAAGTTTTAATAATATTGTCATCTGTCTCATAGCCCATTTCAGTTACCCAAATAGTTCTAGGGACAACTACCTCCATCCAGATTTCATCCTTTTTAATTACAAAACAAATTTCTTTCTGATACTTGTCCACAATAGTTTGTGATAGTCTTACTCTAGTTTTCATTTGAGCTTTCAATGCTTGAAAATATTCATTTAGGTTTTTCTCCCTATTTTCTCCCATGTTGTTTAGTAGATCCAACAGTTGCTTTCCTACCGGTATGTCAAAGCCAAAATCTCTTGCACCAATATCGGGTACTTGTTTAGTTATGTACAGCATTAGACAAACAAGTAAATTTCCAAATCTAAATGTTCCTTTCTTATCTCCTTTAATCTTCCCCAAATTGTCTATCAATTCATCTTTGAGCCATTCGCATACATCTATTCTTGCATTATCATTAACCATGTCATAAGTGCTTTTAATACATAGGCTAGAAACTGAGTTCAACCTATTTGCATGTGTAGCTTTGTAGCCTAAGATTATACTGATAAATCTCACATTTATGTCCTTTACATCATTTACCCTTAAAGACCTTTTGTCGGATGTTGCACTGATTAGGTTTATCACTATGTCATTTGAGACCTTCTTTGTTTTGTTAGGTCTACTACCGGTGGAAGGTAACCCTGTTACTGCCTTAACGGCTTCCTTTGTGATTTTATGAATTGTATCCAACCAGAAGAATTCACCATGAACTCTGCTTAGCACAATTCTTATAATATCCTTGGGAAAATCCGGGATACTAAGGATTTCAGTAAAACCTAGGGTTTCCACTATCTTATGTTCAAGCTTGATATTTCCAGATTCGTCACATATCACAGTGTTATACATGTTTTTGATCTCATCATCACCTAGTTCCTCTATATGACAATGTATATACATCCTAGGGTCTTCAACATATACTACTCCCTTAGGAATTTGAGAAAATGCACCTATGCTATCATCTTTCTTCACTATTTCAGGATCCAGTTTGAATATGGGTCTAGGGCGCTTAACAACCTCAACAATAGTAGGATTTGCAATAATTCAGGAGTGGATGAAGATGTCATAGCTATAAATACCTCAATCTACCTTTAAGATGAATGCTTTGATGAACTGCTTCACTTTTTTGCTAAGGATGCCTCCGCTCGGGAATTTTCGCGCTCTCGAAGGTTTTAATGCTCGGTGAATGAAAAAGGAGCCAAAACATGTGCTTTATAATGTTATTTTCTCCAACTACCACATTTCTTGCTTGTCGATTAAGTCACAACTTAACTCATTTGTCGGTATAGAAGTAATTTCAACTTCTCACCATCAACCAAGGGAATAATAGCATGTTTTTCATTTTGTTGCGAAACCCCCAAAGGATTTTCCTTCAGTTAGATGAAGAGTCTCTTGCCGGTGGAGTGATACTCTATTCTACCGGTGGAGGGGTATTCCCTTCAACATTCTGATCTGACTTTTTGATCCATTTTTTTGAGAATTCTTGCTTTACCTCTTCAACCTTTTCTTTACCTTTCAAACTAGGACCTTTGTTATTTGTCGATGGGGACTTGCTTCTACAAAAATTTGCAATATGTCTAATTTTGTTACAGGCATAACAAGTCACATTGTTTTTCTGAATAGCTTTCCCATATCCTATGCCGGTATGTGTTTTGCATTGATTAGATAAGTGTCCAAATCTTCCACAAACATAACATTTTACATTCATTCTGCAATTTTCTGAGTTATGACCAACTTTGTTGCATTTAGAACATTGACTGGTGGGTGTATTAGTATTCTGATGATTTCTAGATCTACACTGATTTTCTCTATGACCATACTTGTTACAATTAAAGCATTTCCCATTGAATTTGTAAGCATTAGGTTGTCCTACCGGTTTGCTATGATCATGATTGTTTGCAGTACCAGAGCTTTCACCAGTTTCAAATCCAAGGCCATTTGTATCACCATTAGGTTTCTGATTCTTCAGCATGTCAACAAGTTCTTCAGAACTTTTCTTGAATTTCTCCTTGTGTTGATTTTCCGCAGTCGGTTCATTCTCCAAGATCCCTTTTTGTCTCATGAGTTCAATTCTGTCATTTTGTGTGTGCATCAAATATGTCTTCAACATATCCATTTCATGACTAAGTCTTGTGTTTTCATTTCCAGCATCATTTAGTCTTCTAGTCAAGTCATCTTCATTCTTCTTTTTGTCTTCAATTTCTTTACAAAACCTCATAGTCATATCTTGCATCTCATTTTTTGTTGTACAATTATCTTGTCTCAGCTTGTTTACCAAATCATTAAGAGTTTCATTTTCATCTTTGTCTTTCTGCATCTTCTCACAAAGTTCTCTTCTTTTATTCCTTGCTATAGTGTAATTTTCTTGAAGTGCTTGAATGATATCTTGAGCAGCCTTCAGATCATCCTCAAGTTTGATACTTTTCACCTTTTCTACATCATAGTTTGAAAGAGTTGTTTCCAATTGCTTTCTCAAGTTTTCCATCTCTACCGGTGTCAAGATCTTCCTCAAGCTATTAGGCTTCTGAAAATAGATGACCAAGCTCTGATACCAATTGTTAGGATTCCCAAAGATACTGAGAAGGGGGGGTGAATCAGTATCTGACCGGTAAGTATATTTTTTTAACTTATAACATGAAAAGCATATTAAAACTGTGTATCAATAAACCAGAAATAATGCACCAAATAAGAATAACAACCACAACATGAAAAGCACACCATAACAAAATGTTTTAACGAGGAAACCCGGTGTGGGAAAAACCTCAGTGGGATTTGTGACCCACATTATTCACTTACTAGCCAATAAGAGAATATTACTGCTACAATAGGGGCCTGTACATGCAGAAAGGCCAAGTGCCTACAGCTCACTACTCAATTACAAAAGAAGTCACATTGACTTACAAAAATGGATTATACTAATCCAATGTCTTGTACTGCTTTAGATTAGCATCTGCTATGCCAGATTCAGTATCGGTTTAAGCTTTTCTACATACATAAACCCTTAACCACTATTTCGCATATTTGGTCTGCTACCTTCTATTCATATTTTGCATCCTATCATAACATATATAAAATGATCTACAATGATCTCATACATATATGAGTCATATTACAATCTGCCATGTCATCTTACAAAAGATTTTACAATTAATTAGAAAATACATTAATACAAAATTGCTATCAGCCAGGGTGTCGGTAATCTTCCTTTTTGGTGTCGGTGTTCTGTATGTCGGTGTAGAGTCTATTGGTGCTAGTTCTTGTGTCTGTCTACTTGTCTTTTTAATCCGATTTCTTCTATCTCTATTTGTACTTTTAAGCGTATCAGCTCTTGTGTGTCATTTGTGATATCATTGGACTCTTCTAGAGTTTTTGTACTAGATGTATCTAAGAGATGATCTGGACCCCATTCATACTCGTTCGAGTCAGTTTCTGAATCATCTACTTGTTGTCTACCAGTGTATGTGACTGGAATTTTTAGTGGTGCAAACAATTCTCTGATTCTTTCTACCTCTTCTCTCATATCCTTTGGGACTTCTACTCCTTGTAATGTTGTAGCTGATACCATCGGAACTTGATCATTGGTTGTTTCCTCTCTCTTGATTGTCATTTCTTTTTGTTATTTTGCATACTCTTTTTGAGTTTGTTGAGTGTTTACTTCCTGTGATAGTGAAGGCAGTGTCTTTTTCTTCCACTTAGACTTAGAAGCATGTTTTTGGTCTGATGTCTTTCTTGGATTGTATCCCAGTCCAGCTTTGTCATTTGCAAACTTTGTTTGTAGATGAATGGGTTCAATAATACCTTCTTGATTTTTTCCCAAAGGACCAGTACCTGAATATCCCATATGTTGAATCATTTTATATCCTGGACCATATTGTGTTAGAGAAATCTCACAATGTCTTAATTCTTTTTTTTCACTATCTTCTTTGAAAAGTCATTTGATAATAGCATCCTCTTCTATTTCATCTGCAAGGGAAGTAGAGGATTGTACAAACAGACCGTCATATATGACATTTGGAGCGGAAGTTTGTGGCTTCATAACCTCTGATGGTTTTCCTAACTGTCTTGGTGATGGAGGAAGAGAAATGAGTGAAAGGATTGGTTCTATCTTGTATCCATCCATGCTAGTATTTATGATTTTTAATTTCTTTTCTAAGTCCTTCATCAAGGTTTCTGAGCTTTCAGCTGTAGAGGTTGCTCTATTATGAGGCATAAAGATATCAACACTCTTTGTCAATGCATTACAGGGGGAGTTTGCATCAGCAGGAATATTGACTTCAACCCTGTTATAAGGAAATTTTAAGAATTGATGATATGTAGATGGAAATGCCTTCATTTCATGAATCCAAGGCCTTCCCAGTAAGATGTTGTATGACAAAGGAAGATCGAGCACCTGGAAAATAACATCCCTTTCTACAGGTCCTACTCTGATTGGTAATAGTACCAAACCTTTAGAGGTTCTTTCTTCTTGTTCATAAGATTTGATTATTATTTTCTTAGCCAGATCAATGATATTTTCAGAAAAGCCCAGCTGTGTAAGCAGATTATAGGTACAAGTATTCAACCCAAGGCCTCCATCTATCAAAACACATTTAACTCGGTGTTTATGGATCATAGCTTCAATGTGCAATGGTTGGTTATGTGGGTGATTCAGCGAGTTGTCATCTTCTTCAGAGAAAGTAAGATAATGAGGTGAAGTCAGGTGACCCACCATAGATTAAAAATAATCTATATCCAAATATTTTAGGACATTAGTTGTGAGCAACATTTTGTCTAGGATCTCTTTATGAGCAGAAGAGATTTTGAGCAATTAAAAGATGGAGATTTGAGAATTCATTCTTTTCAGTTGTTCGACAATGTTATATCCAGAGGATAATGATGGAGTTAGTTGTTTAAATTTAGCAAATGTTGTATTTGTTTGTTTGTTTGATGAGGTTGGTAGGTTTGACGTCATTTTATCAAGAGTTGAAGAACTAGCTCCTTGGAGAGTGACCTTCTTTTGAGCATGGATCACAGCATTGGCATTTTGTGATTCGTTTTGTTTATCTTTGATTATAATCACATTGCAATATTCAGGTTAGGAAGACTCAATCATGTTGATTACATTGTCATTGTTGGTATAGGTTAACTTTGGCACCTCCTTTTGACTTTGAGGAATCACCTTGTTCATAAACAAGTAAGGGATCTTTAAAAACTTTGTGATCAACATTAGTTGTGTGATTTCCAACAATAATTTTGCCAACGTCAATGAGATCTTGAATCTCATGTTTGAGCTTCATGCAATTGTTTGTGTTATGACCTTTTTTTCGATGGTATTCATAGTATTCATGTTCTCTCCACCATTTTAGTTTAACTTCCAGATCATATGGCCTAGAATTGTCTGGTAAGGTTATCAGGTCATTTTCCAATAAAGTTTTGAAAGCGGATTCATATGATTCTTCCAGAGGAGTGAAGTTGTATTTAGGTTTTGAAAGCCAAGGTTTCTTTTTAAACCATTGTTTTACTTTCTTTGGAGGATTTTTTGCTACGGTTTCAGCTGCTTTGAGTGCTTGTGTGCCACTAGCCAAGTTAAATATTGTGGATTTTGATTTTGCTTTAACAATGTCTACCACTCCATCATTAACAATATTTTTGTTGTTGTCTTTGCCATATTTCCAATATTTGTTCTTTTTTTTGGAGCTAGAGGCTTGTTGTGTTTCTTTCCAAAGTGAGATATCTCCTTTCTTTATAAGCACATCTTCCATTCTAAGGGCATTGTCTACCATTTTGTTGAATGAGGGATATACTTGCATTTGGATATTGTATTTCAATTCAGGGATTAGGTTGTTGATGAAGATATCCATCTTCTCAGAATCTGGAATAGGTTGTTAATATCTAGAGAACATCTTTCTCTATCTTTGGAGAAAAGTGAGAAAGGGCTCTCCTATGTTCCGTTTGGTATTGCAAATCTCTATCATAGTGACTGTGTGACGAATGTTATAGGAGTATTGTTGTAGAAATAGTTGGATTAATTCTTCAAAAGTTTTTATTCTCATAGGTAGGCTTGAGAACCATTCCATAGCTTTCCCCCCTAAACTTCTCAGGAAAAGGTGCATGAGATACATTTTTTTGTGCATGAACTCCATACATAAAGCACAAAATTCTCTGATATGGTCTTGGGATCTGAGTTGCCATCATATTTGTTAAATTTTGGGATCTCCACTCTTGAAGGAAATGGAGGCATGTAAATGTTTTTGTCAAATGGAAATGGGCATATTGTGTCCAGAGAATATTGTTTTGGTGATTTATCCTTGTTTTTCAGTTCTGTGATCTCAGTTCATAACACTTGTAATTGTTTGTTTACCATTTCTAATGGTGTCTCTTCCTCTTTAGTGATGAGGGCCTCAACATTATAACCAGTAGGAAGTTTAGCTCCTTGCTTTGCTAGTTCTAGAAAATAGTCTTCTTTTTCTCTAGCCATGATAACCTTCATCATTTTTCGAAAATCTTTATCTTTTTGACATTTCTTTATATCGGTTTTTGGAGGTTCAGAGGCTTCAAATTCACTTGATGAGGAATCACTATCAGTATCATGGATACTGATATCATCATAAGTTTTGTGTTTAGCAACTTGTCTTTCTTGTTTTGTTCTAGATATAATGGGAAACAAGGACTGATCATAAATTGGCACATCTGATGATGAAGGTTTATGAGTGAGAGGATCCTTTACGCAAAATGGATTATTTTGATATGAAAAGGATTGTCCTTTTCTCTCAGCAGCCTTCTTACAAGAACTTCTGGTTTGAATAAGCTTTTTTATTGACTGATGTGACCTAAAGTTGTTTGTGATGCATAAGTCAAGATCAAATTTTAAACTAGTTGTTTGTTTAACGTATCGATTGAGAGAAGCAACTAAGATTTAGTCTAGTTTCAAGAAAGATATATCCTATGTAAGATGTTATCTAAGTTACCTAGTTTGATTTAAGAGAAGTGAATAAGACTCAGTCTGGTTTTAGGAACAATCTATCCTGTGTAAGACGTGGTCTAAGTTACCTAGTTTGATTTAAGAGAAGTGACTAAGACTCAGTCCGGTTTCAGGAATGACTTATCCTGTGTAAGACGTGATCTAAGTGACTTAAGTTTGATAACATGGTTGATTCAACTAGCTGAAAGATGAAAGACAAAATCATGCAAAACCACGGCAGAAGTGCATTGTTTAGATTTATTTATGCTCAGAATGATGATAAATAGTTTTATACTCATTATAGACTGTTTTAGGCAAGTTTGACTATTCTGGAATGACAAAATCAGAGATTTGTACGATAGGCTTTACAGGACCAGATGACAGTTTAATAGCTTCAGAATGACAAAAACAAAATTTTGTACGAGTTGATTCCTATGTTCGCATGATAGATGGGTATACCTCAGACAACAAAATAATGAATGTAATGGTATTTCGTACGACACAGAATCAAAGACCAGATGATTATTCCCTAAGCAGGATGACAGTTTATCAGATTTTGTACGACACAGAATTGAGGCTCAGACAACAAACTGTTAGACCTGATGAAATTTTATACGACAGAAGGTATGTAGATAGACGATAAATCAGAAGACTTGTACGATAGTTTACTGGAAAGAGACAAAATTTTTGATAGACCGAGTTTTTAATGACTGACAATGACCAGTTTTGAGATGGACTAAGTTTTTGGATAGCTGAGATAAACTAGTTTGTGACATAGACAAAGTTTCGACTAAGATAGACTAGTTTCAACACGGATAGAGTTTTGACTAGGATAGACTAGTTTTTGACACGGACAAAGTTTTGACTACTAAGTTGTTTATGGTTTTCTCCAATTTTGGTATTTCAATTTCAGTTTCAGGGATGAAAACACAATAAACATGCAATATGTATAATGACTCCAATCACAACACACTAACCCTATAAAAATGGGTGAGAGAAGAAAACCTTTTCTTGCAAACTCAAGTACACACACAATAGCTAATCAAAATATGGCCGCTGATTCTCACGCAATGGATTCTCAATGTCGTATTAGCCCACTCCAAATGCTAATGGGGACACAAAATGGCAAGTATCTTGGGAGAGTTACTATCTCTCTTGCACAAAGATTATCCCCCCTTTCGAAGGTGAACCAGGTAGCTTCTAATCTTAATTGGAACTAGTAAGGGATCTGTTCGATGCGTCGGGGTATAAACTCAATTAACAGGTATCCCAGTCTTAAAAGCCAAGGTTTAATATACCCAAAGGTACAGAGGAGAGTTATTCCTGAGCACTGTCGTTGACTTGATTTTCATCAAATCACATTTATTTTATAATGGGTTGGAGTACTTGGCATTTAGTTGTTCCCACTTGGGTCGTTCCCCTCTCACTGGCCCTAATGGCTTTGGCCTTAAAGGCTCCTCGGGAGGGCAGGCCCGCTAAAGTTATGCAAATCTCAAACCTAGAAAAAGCCTCAAGGGTCTAGATTTTTTATTGTCTATGCATACAAGAGCATACTCTCCTACCTCTCAGAATTTTCTTAAAACATGAAAGACAGATTTGTTCATTAACTAGATAGCAAATTAAGTGCCTAAAAAATGAATTTAATGAATACACAATGTTTACTCGAATCTCCTCAGGCAACCTGCAAAGACAACGAATCAGTTGTCATATTGTCTATGTTTGACAAGCATATTCTTTGACAATCATTCTGCAAAAACTAATTAGGCTATGAAAAATTTTCAGACAGATGAACAACAAGCCAAGGTCAGCATTAGTATGATAAAAATTGAATGAGAAAACTTGAAGAAAGAAATCTTCTTTTAACCCATAAACACATAATATCGTACGACGATTCTCATAGTCATACGATAATTCGCATGATATTTGCAGTTTGTCATTCGATAGAGTGGGAAAAGTCGTACGATAAATTGCAGCAACTGTACGAACGAAAAAAAAAAAAAAAAAAATCTGAAAAATAAGAAAAAGTTAGTCTCCCAGGCCAAAAGAAGTAGTCTTCTGCCCCACGATGGGCGCCAAAAATGTGTGTGTGAAAAAGTGGAATAAGTCTGTAAGTTGTAAGACACAACACTTCAATTAAGTCATTACATGTATGGTTAGACAGATATAAGCATGAATATGAAAACCATAACAAATCAATCCATTGCCTTCTAAAAGATGCGAGTATAAGATTGCTCTCATATTTGTATAAGCAATACCAGTGACTAGACTACACCAAGACTAAGGATTTAATCTATATATGCATGAGATTAAGCTAAATGGATGCAAAATTATGCTAGATGGATGAATAGTAAGCTATATGAATTCAAGCAATCATGAAATATGCAAAAAGAAATTAAACTAAGATGCAGTAATCTCAAAAAGCAAACACAAAATCTTCAATGACTCTAGAGAAAAAACTATATAATAACAATAAATCTCTAGGGTGTTTTGAATGAAAGATGAAGGTTGAATTTATAGAGAATCACAAGAGAGATCAAGAAAAAGCACAATTTAGGATAATTGAAATAATTGAGAAATCAGATTCAGTTAACCATGAGATAGATTCCAATTATAGTTTAATTGAAATGCATTCAGATTATAAGTTTGAGTTTGCATTAGAGATATAATTCAATTAATTTCATACACTTGAGATAAAAATAGGTAATTCTTTGATTTATTCAAGAAAAGAGTTTTTTCAATGCAATTGAACTTCTTTTCTCAAAAGCTTTGAGTTCTAATTTTAGAGAATGATGAATAATTCAATTTAATTGCTTTTATGTTTTTAAGTTCTCAATTTAGAAGAAAGAAATAATATCTCAAGTTTGATTTCTCTCTCAATTCAATTCTTTTATTTTATTTTCAATTTAACTCTTGATTTGCATATTAATTTCTCTTTTGTGAAAAATTAATTCCTTTTTTATGATTAAATGGCAAATTTATTAATTAATTAAATATGCTAGGATATTTAAGAAATTAAATAGGATAATAGATCAAAATTATTTCTTGGAATGATTTAATTAATTAAATAAATATTTAATTAATAAAGAATAATTCACTTGCCATGTGACATTTGATAATGAAGAATTAATTAATTGTGTGCTCAAAGTTGATTTAATTGCCTTTGGTTAGGACCTTGGTGATGTTGTCAAAATTAGGGCCCATGGTTTAGGTGACCAATTTTAGGGTATTATAGTTAGCAAGAGCAGGGTCCAAGTGAATATTTGGGGAATTCTCCAGCAAATTGCATCGTTCTTCCTAATAAGGTCAAGGAATGTGGGAGACTTTAACCTTGCGGTCATACAAACAACCATCTGGGTCATAATGCCACTTATCTTCATTATATAGCAATCCCAAATGGTCCAACTTACCAGCTAATATATGCATAGCACGCCGCTTTTCAATAACAATAGTACCTAAGGCCCTAGGAGTGTCATGCATACAAGTTTGATGTATCCCTGACCCATATGACTTATCTACAATTAAGAACTACCTAAATAATTCTAATGGAAGGACTCCATCAGTTAGGTAGGTCAAGAGCCGAAAAGGTTCTTCATCAAAGTCATGCACTATTATCACTATAAAATCTACCCCCAAAAACCAATCACATGGGGTTGTAGATTTTGACATCCATTCGACTTGTCGATTGGAAATTTGGGTGGGGAGGTTCTCATGACTCAAATCTTCCAAAATAGCAATTAGAAATTGACCATAGAAGGTATAATAATTATAGGTGGAAGACAAAAATGACGCTGGTTTTCTATGTTTCTAGTCATCTACCATAGACAAATCCATGTACCGGCTAACAAAGTTCAGGTTTTGGTACAAAAACATATGAGCTAGAAAAGAAAGGTACCTAAACGTGAGTTGTGATTCATAGCTCTTAAAATCCTTGATCATACACCCCTTTGAATCACCTCTACAAAATCATAATAGAAAGGAGCCTTTTTCTTTGTGATCTTAATAGCCAAGGCCATCTGGAATTCATCTACATCTTGGTCTATGTCAAAACCAAAAATGAAAGCTAGCATGGAGAATATGTCTTGCACATCCTAATTGAAAGCTTTGATGGATAGTGGGAATTTTGGTAACTCTCTCGCATCCTTTTTTAACTCAGCATTGCAAAACTTGAGATGATATTTTCTTGAAGGCCATTAATACTCCATCTTTTTACTCGTAAACTTTTCTAGTTCCATTTCATGGGGCAAGATACACAACATATCATTTATGTTATCAACGCTAATGGCCACCTATAGAGTCTTGCCTTGAATCACTACTATATCTCCATGTAAATTTAAAATGCATGCATTTAGTAGCTCTAGACAATAATAAACCAATGAGACCATATATTGCATGAGACCACAGAACCATAGTCTATACCTTAGGGAGTTAGTTTCCCCCTTTTTCACCTTCTCTTGCATTCTTGCAAAAGTGCCCTCACGTAGAGTCTTTGGGTTAGAATGTAGGTATAGGTCACAAATTTTAGTGAACTCGTCTCTCACAAGGGCTGAATTTGTATGCTTTACCCTTGCTGCCACTCTGATTATTGGGTAACTTGGGCTTTTTGGCATTTTCACTGAGGAATAAGATATATTCCCAAACACGTCTACAATGGGCAAAGGGGTGGATGGTCCTTCTTCTCTTGTCGAAGTTCGTTATGTTTCCATGATATCACTCCTTTGCAAAATATTTGGACAAATTCTGCTCCTTTATATCTTATGCAATTCTTCAGCTCATCTCTTAGTGTTAAAAACTATTTTCTTTTTCTCTTAACTTTGAGTAACCCTAAGTTAACCATGTAGTAAGTCACCACACCCTAGGCATGTCGATATTTTAGATTTGCGTGCGAAATTAATTTACTATTGATGAAAGAATGCCACCTCAGCATGGTACTTGATTATTCCCTTTTTGGAAAGCCAATTTTTTTAAAGAGGAGCTACAAGTGGCTAGTATGTGCCTTTTACACACCTTCCATTTATAACTATCTAGAGAAAGACTTAGTGTGAGACATTAATCACTTGATTTTCTATAGATTTTACAATTTACAAAGGGACACATAGCATGTGTTTAGACAACTTCCATTTCCTAAGGGCACCACCACCAACTCACTATCATTTTGTCACCTTAGCTTCACATGTTGGTCTTTTAATTCGAGTCAAATTCTCAAGATTTCAATTTGATGTGAATTTTGTACTACTATCTATTGGCATTACAATAAGAAAGATTGTTGATATTCAATAAGGATATTGACAAGGTTGTTGAAGAGTATTGATATAACTGAAGAAGGATGATAACTATCTTTATAACATTATTTTGTCATTGATGTCAAGAAATTGATTATTTAATTCAGTATGATGTTGTCATATCTTGAGAAGATTGATTAGAAGAGAATTAAGATGTCGGTACAAGACATAAAAAAAATGTGATGAATAAAGAGGAGGAATAACTTATTCAATGGGCAACTATTACCAAGTTAGACAATGATGAGATCATGATGTTTAGATTGTTTTGATATCCTACATATGTTTTTTATTGTAAAGTTAATACTATACTATGTCACCGAGCAAAGAACCTAGTCGGTAAACCCTAAGGAACCTAGTCAGTAAACCCTAAGTTATCGATATCGGTTAATGAAGGCGAAATGTCTACCGAGTAAAGTTTAGTATTTACCGAGTTGCAGTCGAGTTATGACAGTGCGCATGGGATGGATAAAAGCATTATTTAATGAAGGACAATGATTAGTTGGAGATGTATAAATGATTGGTATGTCGTACATGAAGTTTGTTAAGGATCTATGGCAAAGGAAAATCGGCAGGAAGATCTATAGCGTAGATTGAACCGCAATAAACTTATGCAAGTTCCAAGAAGGGAATGCAAGTCCCTAGGTAACGTAAAACATTTTCAGATTGGAAGGATACATTGAACCTAGTCAAGTTTGAAGATCTGATGGCTAAGATTGATCATGGGAAATGTGATCAAGGAGATTTAGCAGTTAGCAATTGTTAATAAATAATGTATGCGGGCAAGTGTATGCACAGGGATGCTACATAGTGATTACCGAGCACAGAAGCCTGAAGACCTATTTGAATAATAGAGTAGAGAGCCCAGCAGAGGGACAAGATAAGTCCTATGACTAGATTGTTTTGAGCAAATAAGAATCTGCTTTAGCATTTTAGATGTGAAGTTGCAGATAGATTTTTATTACTATTATTTTGTAAGTAACAGAAAATCTCTTAACAGAGTGGACTTAACAGTCTTATATGTAAACCCTCTAGCAAGGTAACATTCTAAATGAGTGTTTGAAATCCTTTGACAATGTCACTTCTAACAAAGTGAAGATCCTAACAGATCTAAGGGAAATCCATTAATCGGGTCACATCTAGCAATGTGTTTGTAATCTTTAACAGGATTTGCTTTTAACCGAGCATACTCTAGAAGAGTATATTTCTTAGTGGGTCCAAAATCCCACAGTGATTTTTCCCTATTTGGGTTTCCACGTTAAATCTGGTGTTATGAGTGTTATTATGATTATGTGTTCATAAGTTTGCATGTTTAGTAGTTTTTTGGTTAAGTTGCTGAAGTATAAGTAACTGAGGTTGAATTTGTTGATTTTATGGAAGTTTAAGTTTGTATGATTCACCCCACCCACCCCCCCCCCCCTCTCATCTTGTTAGCTATTGGCATTTGTACTTTACATTTAGTATCAGAACTAACAATTGGTATCAGAGCTTTGGACTCCAAAAAAAAAGTTTAAAGGTACTTGAGGCAAAGATCCGAAGATGTATAAAAGGGATGCACCGAAGCTGAACAAGTCAAGTTTCTCCACATGGCAGAAAAGGATGAAGTTGCATTTACCAGGAATTGGAGAATATGCAACATATTATCTAGAGAATGATTACATTACACCGAGCACCAACCCTATGACCTTGGAATAAATTAAGGCAAAGCAAGAACATATTCAAGCTATGATTGAAATAACATCAGCATTGACCGACTCAGAGTTTAATGATCTAGAAGGTTGTAATGATGCAAAAGCAATGTGGACTAAGCTCATATCTGTGTATGGAGGTGATGAACATGTTCAAAGAGCAAAAGTAGATATTCTAAGAGGACAACTTGAATCCATGAGGATGAATGAAGGTGAGAACATAACCCAATACAGTACAAGACTAAAGGAGATTGTCAATCAAATTAAAGGAGGAGGTGGAACTATTGAAGAAAAGGATATAACAAGTAATTTGTTGAGAACCCTTCTACCAGCTTATGCTATTTGAATCTCTAAAATCAATGAATTGAGGTATGTACCTAACATGCCAGTTTCTTTGGATGCTACTATTGGTAAGCTACATGCATTTGAGTTAAGTAACTTTGATAACAGTGGGTCTTCGGTAAATAAAGTAGAATCTGCATTCAGTTCTTTTCATATTGGTGAATTTGATGATTACAATGATAGAATGAGTAAGTACTCTGAAGGGGATCACAGTGGAGCAAGTGAAATATTTCGCATGAACATGGAAAAAGTGCACAAACTGTATGAGGAAATCAAGAAGCAAGAAGAATTTGAAGCATTATTAGCCAGAAGGTTACTGAGAGGAAAAGGTAAGTATAAAGGAAAGCTACCATTAAAATGTTTCAATTGTGATAAAATAGGACATATGGCTTCTGAATGCCCTAACAAAGAATCTAGTGAAAAGAGAGAATACTGAGATAACAGGCAAAAAGATAACCAATACAGAGGACACCGAGACTTCAGAAGGAGAGATAGAAAGACATGTCTAGTAGCAGATGAGAAATCCAACGATGACAAATCTGATGAAGCTGATACTGAGGAAGTTGTTTATGTGGCTATTAAAGATGGATCTGATGAAGAAAGGTATGAAGAAAAATCCCTAATATCTCACATAAATAATAATGATTCTTGGATCATAGACAGTGGATGCTCACATCATATGACAAGTGATAAACACAAGTTTGTTAAATTAGAAGACTATGATGGAGGCTATGTAAGATTTGGTAATGATGCACCATGTCCGGTGAAAGGTAAAGGATCTATAACACTTCTTGACAATGCTAAATGTGATTATGTATACTGGGTTGAAGGTTTGAAATACAATTTGTTGAGTGTAGCACAACTAAACAATACAGGATACCGAATAGAATTTCAAAAAGGAATTGTCAAAGTTCATGACAAGCATGGAAAGTTAGGTGCTACCGGGACACAAACAAAAGGTAATACATTTCATCTTGACTCAACTTGGAACAAGTGTCTTTATGCAAAGATATATGATACTTGGTTATGGCATAAAAGGTTTTGTCATCTAAATTTTGATAATCTGATCAAAATAAGTAAGAAGCACCAAGTAACAGGTCTACCGAGTCTTGAAAAACCTAAGAATGCTATGTACCGAAGATGCCAAATGGGTAAGATGACAAGATCAAGCTTTACAAGTAATTCCTACACTTCTAAAGGAATTTTAGATCTAGTACACACTGATCTTTGTGGTCCTATGAAAGTTCAAAGTTATTATGGTGATAAATATTTCATATTATTTGTGGATGATTACTCAAGGATGATGTTAGTCATGTTTTTAAAAGAAAAATCAGAAGCTTTTCAAATGTTCAAATGGTACAAGGTAAGAGTTGAAAATGAAATAAGAAAACAACTAAAATGTCTTAGATCTGATAGAGGAGGAGAATTGACTTCTGATGAATTTAACTTATTCTGCAATGATCATGGTATAAAGAGGTAAGTATCTGCACTGAGAACACCTTAGCAAAATGGGATAGCTGAGAGAAGAAATAGATTAATTGTGGATTGTGTAAGAACCTTGATGATAGAAAAGAGGGTACCTCAAACATTTTGGAGAGAAGCAATCAGCACTGCAGTTTACACCCTGAACCAAGTTCAACTGAAGAAAGGAAATATGAAGACACCATATGAGATTTGGTATGACAAGAAACCAAATGTAAGTTACTTTAAAATATTTGGAAGTAGATGCTATGTTCACAAAGATGATAGAAATGGAAAGTTTGATCAGAAAAGTGAAGAAGGAACATTTCTTGGTTATTCTTCTAGAAGTAAAGCATTTAAATGTCTGATCAAATCATCTAACAAAATAGTGGAAAGTGCAAATGTGAAAATTGATGAATTTGCAGAAAGAAATGAAGGAAATTCCAAAGAACCAGAAGATTATGAAGAATTTGTTTATGTTCAACTGAGAAGTCCTACCGAGAATGCTGCTGAAGAAAATGAAGATAATGTCTAGTTACCGAGTGATGAAGAAGATCATACAGAACCTACCAAGCCTATATTAGCCAAATTTGTCAGAAGACATCATGCATCAAGTCAAATTATAGGAGATAAAGATGATCCAGTGATGACAAGAAACAAACTGAGATAGAACACATGTCTAATTTCTGAACTTGAACCGAGAATAGTGAAAGAGGCATTTAACAGTGAAGATTGGGTAAATGCTATGACAGAAGAGATTGATCAAATCAAGAAGAATGACACATGGACACTGATCCCAAGACCAAAGGACAAAAATGTAATCAGTACTAAGTGGATTTTCAGAAACAAGCTAAATGAAAAAGGTGAGGTCATTCGCAACAAAGCAAGACTAGTTTGCAAAGGTTATGCTCAAGAAGAAGGAATAGATTATGGTGAGACTTTTGCACCTGTGGCTAGACTTGAGGGAGTAAGAATATTGTTGGCATATGCTGCTTTCAAAAATTTCAAGGTATATCAAATGGATGTTAAATCTGCATTTTTGAATGGTATACTAGAAGAAGAAGTTTTCATTGAACAACCTGAAGGATTTGTTGAATACATGAATAAAGATCAGGTATGTAAACTAAACAAAGCTTTATATGGTCTGAAACAAGCACCTAGAGCATGGTATGAGAGACTGCACTCTTATTTAATCAAGATTGGTTTTATAAGGACAAATGAAAACAGCAATATGTACATGAAGAAAGATGAGGACAATGGAATACTAATCTCAGCCATATTTGTTGATGACATTATATTTTGTGGTAATGACTCCTTATGCAAGAACTTTGGAAATGAAATGTGCAAATAATTTGACATGTCACTAATCAGTGAGATAAATTATTTTATAGGTTTACAGATACTGCAAATGAAAGATAAGATTTTCATTACACAATCCAAGTACATAAAGGAAATCTTGAAGAAATTTGGAATGGAGGATTCTAAACCAGTAAGTACTCCTATGACTACTAACTATAAATTATCAAAGAATGATGAATCTGCATCTGTTGATGAGACACTTTACCGATATATGATTGGAAAATTGCAATATGTTGTGCATAGTAAACCGGATATAGCACATGCAGTAGGTATTTTAGCAAAATTCTCTACAGATCCCAAGGAAACCCATATGACAGCAATCAAGAGAATTTTTAGATACCTGAGAGGCACTGAAGATTATGGCTTAGTATATGAAAAGAGGAATAATTTTGATTTAAAAGTTTATACTGATGCTGATTGGGCAGGCAACATAGATGATAGGAAAAGCACAAGTGGTGGAGCTTTCTTTTTGGGAGAAAGACTAGTAATTTGGCTTAGCAAGAAACAAGGATGTATTTCTCAATCTACAGCAAAAGCTGAATATGTTGCTACAACATTGAATTGTATCAATATAGCATGGATCAACCAACTGTTGGAAGGTATAAATGAGAAAGTTACCGAGCCAGTAACTATATTCTGTGATAATACTAGTGCCATTAACATTTCAAAGAATCCAGTGATGCACTCTAAGACAAAGCATATATCTATAAAGTATCACTATCTCAGAGAAGAAGTTCAAGAGAAGAAAGTTGTGCTGGAATATATCAGTTCAAAGGAGCAATTAGTAGACATCTTCACAAAGCCACTACCAAGGGACACTTTTGAGTATCTCAGAAGCAAGTTAGGGGTCCTACCCCTATCTTCTACTCACTGACTGAGTTCGGTGAAAGCATCAGTTCAATGAATCTACAGAATATTATGTATGGATTGATGTTGATTTGTGCACTTTAGAAGGTTTTCTAAAGGTGTGCAAGAAAAAGTGAATAGAGACAAGTTGATCTGACCAAGACTGAGATGTTACACAGCAAGGCAAATCACTTCACAGAGGAAGAAATCATGATTTAGTTCTTTTACTTTTTGGCATTGTTGTCAAAGGGGGAGAAGACTAAATGGTTGGAAGGCTAAATGGTTGACTGAATGGTAAAGCCCTGAATGATGGAAATAACAAAAGACTAATGACAGGGGGAGATTACTATAATGGTAAAGCCCTAAATGATGAAAATAACAAAAGACTAATGACAGGGGGAGATTACTATAACATAGAAAAGACTAAATGCAAGTCAACGTCTCAGAAGCCTAATGAAAAATGGAGAAGACTTCAGAAGACAACAGATCAAGGATAACATGAGAAGTCTAACAGCAATCTGAATCCAAATCAATTTGAATATGTGGTTGATATTACCATTTAATTGTTGGTTTTGCCATCAATGCCAAAGGGGGAGATTGTTGGCATTACAGTAAGAAAGATTGTTGATATTCAATAAGGATATTGAGAAGGTTGTTGAAGAGTATTGATATAACTGAAGAAGGATGATAACTATCTTTATAACATTATTTTGTCATTGATGTCAAGAAATTGATTATCTGATTCAGTATGATGTTGCCATATCTTGAGAAGATCGATTAGAAGAGAATTAAGATGTCGGTAAAAGACATAGAAAGAATGTGATGAATAAAGAGGAGGATTAAGTTATTCAATGGGCAACTATTATTGAGTTAGACAATAATGAGATCATGATGTTTAGATTGTTTTGATATCCTACATATGTTGTTGATTGTAAGGTTAATACTATACTATGTCACCAACCAAAGAACCTAGTCGATAAACCCTAAGGTTATCGATATCGGTTAATGAAGGCGAAATGTCTACCGAGTAAAGTTTAGTATTTACCGAGTTGCAATCGAGTTATGACAGTGCGCATGGGATGGATAAAAGCATTATTTAATGAAGGACAATGATTAGCTGGAGATGTATAGATGATTGGTATGTCGTACATGAAGTTTGTTAAGGATCTATGGCAAAGGAAAATTGGCAGGAAGATCTACAACACAGATTGAACCGCAATAACCTTATGCAAGTTCCAAGAAGGGAATGCAAGTCCCTAGGTAAGGTAAAACATTTTCAGATCGGAAGGATACATTGAGCCTAGTAAAGTTTGAAGATCTGATGGCTAAGATTGATCATGGGAAATGTGATCAAGGAGATTTAGCGATTAGCAATTGTTTATAAATAAGGAATTGTTAATAAACAATGTATGCGGGCAAGTGTATGCACAGGGATGCTACATAGTTATTATCGAGCATAGAAGCTTGAAGACCTGTTTGAATAACAGAGTAGAGAGCCCGGTAGAGGGACAAGATAAGTCCTATGACTAGATTGTTTTGAGCAAATAAGAATCTGCTTTAGCATTTTAGATGTGAAGTTGCAGATAGATTTTTATTACTATTATTTTGTAAGTAACAGAAAATTTCTTAACGGAGTGGACTTAACAGTCTTATATGTAAAACCTCTAGCAAGGTAACATTCTAAATGAGTGTTTGAAATCCTTTGACAAGGTCACTTCTAACAAAGTGAAGATCCTAACAGATCTAAGGGAAATCCCTTAACCGGGTCACATCTAGCAATGTGTTTGTAATCTTTAACAGGATTTGCTTTTAACCGAGCATACTCTAGAAGAGTATATTTCTTAGTGGGTCCAAAATCCCATAGTGGTTTTTCCCTATTTGGGTTTCCATGTTAAATCTGATGTTATGAGTGTTATTATGATTATGTGTTCATAAGTTTGCATGTTTAGCATTTTTTTGGTTAAGTTGTTGAAGTATAAGTAACCGAGGTTGAATTTGTTGTTTTTATGGAAGTTTAAGTTTGTATGATTCACCCCCCCCCCCCCCCTCTCATCTTGTTAGCTATTGGCATTTGTACTTTACATTTAGTATTAGAACTAACACTATCATCTAGATCTTTAGACTTGGGCTATAAATTAGCCATGAGTTATGACTGTAAAACCATTTCGGGCTAGCTCATTAGTGTGGGCTCTTAGAGATTTTATAGCTTATGATAGACTCCTTCCCTTAAGTGAAAATGTTGATTGATACTCCCATTAGACTTGTAAGATCAAAGCCACAATTGGCTTTCCTTGGGGAAGTAACAGATAATAGGCTATTGCAAATGACCAAGGTGAAACATGTCTTGGAAATTACAACAATTAAATGGATCTTGGGTGATGATTTTGTCACTGAAGAAGATAAGTACAAAGTTAACACTGGCATTACTTCCCAATTTGTTTCCTCTCTGTTATATTTGGGCAAGCATAAGGGTAAGATCATCCTTCTTACCTAAGAAGTATTTCCAAAACATCTACTTGGAATCTTAGACAAGGTTGTGCATACCGTAATGGTAGGTCTCAGCATCCCTACAGTAACGGACCCCAGGCTTTACAATGACCTTGGTGAAGTGGTCCCTTGGCTTCCTTTCCTTGGACACTTTCGCACTACTACTATGGAGCAACACTGAGTGAAGTATTCAAGTGCTAGTTGTATACACTCAAAAATAGCTATGATATATTAGATCAATTTTATTATTTATTTAATAACTATTCGTCTATCAAATAAATAGATTGAAAAGTTTATTTATTTAATTCATTATCCTTTTCTTCTATTTTTCTATTAATTAATTAAATATTCATTATTTAATTAATTAATCTTTTATTATTATTCTAAAAGTCTTCTTGATTAAATAATTTAAAATTATTTAACTATTCACCTTTTCCACTTCACCTTCTTCCACATCAGCTTATCTTATGTGGCTAAATAAATTAATTTTCTTATTTATTAAATTATCCATATTTAATTCTTAACTTCTATTTCCTAGTCAAGAGGAGGAAGACACTTATTTGTCATGTTACTCCCTATATTCTCTCCACTACTCCTACATCTTTGGAGGAGGTTGTTTCCACCTCATCCTTGTCAAACTCCACTTGTTTTGCATTTCCTAAATCATCTCCAACTATCCTATATTCTTGGAGTTCCTAATTATGGTCAACTCTAGCAAGTTGCCACTTGGATTTATCTCCCACCCTTTCCTCCATCTTGTATGTGTAGGAGGAACATCTTCCACCTTTTTCTCTCAAATTCTAACCAATTATTCATAGCCATTAAAATATCAACATTCACTCACAACCGTTGATCTTTGCCACATAGGATTTTTCTCATGAAAATCTATAAAAAGAGCATTTCTCCAACAATTTGGAACTAATCATCATCTTGCACTCTAGTTATCTTTAGAGAATTTACAACATTTTTATAGTGTTCCTTTGGCTTAAGTTTTAGCTATTTTCATATAGTTTGCATAATCATTTTAGCTTGAATATAACATTTAGATACCACAATTCCATTCATCTATTGTCATCTTGAAAGCGAAAATCAGGGTAGTCTAAGAGCAATATCAGCAAGAAAGATCAAAGGTGATAGGACACAATGGAACAACAAGTGGAGGTTTATTAGATTTAATATTTTTCTTTTATTTTGTTTCATTGGTAATCTAGGATTTGTTGTAGGATTTTGTTATTGTGGTAGATTAACAGTCTTATGGGGTTTTATTTGATTTTTCTAGGTTACCAAGTGGTAACGGGCTAAAACCAAGTCCTTCCAAGCCACTATAAATAAATGCATTTGTGAAGAAACTCATAGGTGACAAGTGTCAATGTAAGTCTCCCTCAATGTCCATGAGGAACATGAAAAGTTGTAGAGAGTAACCTCAACAGGCTAGGAGGCCTCCTTAATGGAGAAAAACACTGCATGTATGGCCACCTAAATGGACGCCTTGACTAAAAACTCTTGTGCTTAGAGACCAAAAACCTTCTAGTTGTTGGTACAAGAGGTCAGACCTTTGATGTCGTCTCATGTCCTTACAATTCTTAGTAGAGATACAAAGTTTTCCATGGGAAGTTTTCATGGGAACTGATGCTTGGCTGCCCCGAAGAAGTGAGTGTGGTGGAGTGGAGCCAGTGGGTCAAGCATCTAGGTATCCGCTTTGAGCAAGTGTAGTTGGGGAACCCAAGTGAGATCCAACAACTATTGTCTTTGCCAACCACTAGAATTGTGCTTGTCTTTTTATTTTATTCTTTTCCAAACATTGTGTATGTTGTATGTTGTATGTTTTCATCAGAACAAAGAAAAATCATCCCATTTTAGACATTAAAAAAAAATAGCAGAACTGAAAATTTCACTAGAAAAACACAAAATTTTGTATTTGAGACTCGAAGTAGCACCTTTTTTATGAAGATTAGTGCTTTTGTAAAACAAAGTAGCTCATTCATTAAACAGCTTAATGCATCCATTAAACAGTTTAACATTTTTGATAAATCTTTTAGTGCTTTTGCAACATAGATTAGCACATTCAAGGAATAGAATAGTGCTTTCACATGATACAATAGCCCATTTTCCAAATCATTTAGCACATATGTTTTAGCACTTTCAAGACAAAGGACAGTTCCGCTTCCTTGCAGAAAATTTTGAAAATATATTTTGATACCCATTTCGAAGAAGGATTCATTCTGATTGTCACAGATATCACATGTAGTTAAACCAGTAGGGTTCTTGAACACTTTACACATAAGACTATATTGGCAATACATTCAAGATCAAGATAAAAATTGGTGACCTTGATATTTGTCTTATCTTTTTTTTATTGATTTAGTTCCACTATCAGGATTTATCATCCTTCCAACATAGGAGCTATAATCAAAATCTTGGCAAAGTGAGTTACTACCATTTAGAGATTTATCATCTCCTAACATTGGCTTTCTTTGATATCACTATTTCTTAATAGTCCAATATTATCAAATTTCCAAGAAAAAATCAAAACTTGTACACCAAGAATCTGGATACCAAAAACTTACATTGGTCATAACAAGCAATAAGCATAGATTTTCCAACATACAATGTAGTGTGGAAAGAACCCCATATGGTTGAAACAAGAAGTCAGAGAGCTAGTAACGCCACAATATCATATCAGGATAGAAACAATAATACCTTTGATCCTATTGATCTCTTTGGATAACACTCAAATCCGTTGTTTGATGATGATAGCGATAGTGATGTGGATGAACAAAAAGTCCTTGGTGCATCACAACATCCTAAATTTCTAAAACTCATGGAAAAGGTTATGGAGAACGAAAAATAGAAATATTTTCATCACCTTGCACATCAGGGTCTAAAAATTCTATCTGATTTTGATATATCCAAGCTTAAGAAAAATAGCGAGAAAAATAACAATACAAATTCCAACACAAATGATGGAACCAATCAGGCTGAATCGCATAAAAACAAGAAAGATAAAATTTCCCTTGAAATTCCTTTGAGTACCCTTGTTCAACAAATGCAAGATTGACAAACTCAAGTTGCCAAAATACAATCAAGGTCATATGTTAAACAATATTCACTTGAGGACATATCTCCTTATAAATTTGACAAAAGCTTGGTTATGCTTCCATTTTCCCCTAATTTTTAAATTCCCAAGTTTCATAAGTATAAGGGGAAAGGCAATCCATGTGATCATATCAAAGATTTGTGCATAGTGTGTATGGAAGTTTCTCATAATGATACCTACTTGATGCAATTATTTACTAAAAGTTTGGGTGGAAAAGCTACTAAATGGGTTGATAATTTACCACCTGGCATCAAATCATTTTGTGAACTTGTTGATAAGTTCCTTTAACATTTTTCATTTAATATTGAACATGATGTTTCTACACTAGATCTTCATAATAGAAAACAACGAAATGGTGAATCCTTCACATATTTCTTACAAATATGGAGGCATCTTGTGAGTAAGTGTCCCCATGATATACCTGAAGATCAAAAGATGAAAATATTCATTCATAATCTGAATTTTGAGTTGAGCTATCAGTTGCAACTTAAATGTCCTCCTAGTTTTGCAAAAAATAATAGATAATGGTCTTACCATTGTAAAGGCATTGATAGAGAAAGGAATGATTAAATTTTACAAAGATAATATTGGTTCAAGTAATAACAATGATAAATCATGATTTTGGACCAAGAACAAAAATATTGTTAATGATGGGGTAGTGGATGCACAAAATCTTAAGGCCAAACAACCCATTTTAAACCTATCAGGGCCTCAAAATAATAAAGACAATCAAAACAACAATAATGCATCTAAGCCAAAAACTTCTTATCCTCACTCAAAGAAAATTCACTCCACTAGGTGAATCTTTGGAAGCTGCTTTGAGGAAACTTATCTCTAACAATCTCATCGCTTTACATGAAGAGAAGATTATGAACCAAAGGTTAAACCTATGTGGTAGAATGATCAGGACTATTGTGAGTTTCACATAATTAAAGGGCATAAGACTAATGATTGTTAGAGATTGAAACATGTCATAGAAGATTTGATTGATAAGAGAGACATATATGTAGATGGTCATAAATCCAATGATGAACATGTGGCATTTAAGGATCCTCTTCTGAGTTATGAGAAAGGAAATTCCTCTAAATCAAGAAAAGAGAAATTTAACTATACAAAAGAGTCTTATGACTATGTTATAAATCATATTTCTGAAAGTGATTCTCATATGTATGTGATTACTATCAATAATAAATTTGATTGCAATATGACAACACGATGTAGAAAAGTTACTCTTCAAGGAGCACTGCCTAAGCCATCTCCTATGACTAATCAATATAATATCCTTGATCAGCTTAAGAAAATACTTGCTCATATATCTATCCTAGAGATTTTACGTTTGTCACCTACCCATAAAGAAATTTTGGAGAAATCTCTACAAGAAACTAGTGTATCCCAAGACCTTGATCCTACACAGGTTCAAGCCATGGTAGGACACTTAACCACACCTCATTTCTTGTCTTACACCAAAAATGATGATCTTTACATAACCCAACCTTATAATGGCCCTCTTCGTATAGAAGTCCTTTTACACAAGCACCGAATAAAACAAATCTTAATAGATGGAGGGGTTGGTTTGAATATATGCACTTTTTAATTAGTCCTTGCATTGGGGTTTTTAGAGAATGTTGTGGATCCAAAGAAAAATATCACAATCAAATCTTATGATGAGGAACAAAGAGCATCAAAAGGATTTATTTTTTTTCCCATTAGAGTTTCACCAATTGAAAAATATGTGGCTTGTCAAGTACTTGATCTTGATCTAGCACGTAACATACTCCTTGGATGACCTTGGATACATGCAATGCAATAAATGTCTTCCACATATTATCAATGCTTGAAATTTACATATAATGGTCAAGTGATTACAATTCAAGGAGATCCCAATCCTTTTCAATATTGTAATACCATCAAGCCAAAACTTGAAGTAGTTGTCCTGAATAACCGGATAGTTTCACCTCATATATAACAAAATGATCCAATTTGAGCACCTTCAATATTTAAAGTAGATGAATCCACATCTAAAATAGTTGAACCAAAGCTTAAGATCAAAGATCAAGGTATGGGAGAATATTTTGTTGAGCAAACCTTTTGTGTTATACAACTTCAACTTTCACCTAAATCTTATGGCAAGCTAGTGTTGACAAGACAAACATCTTTTTAAAATAGAAGACAATCAAATGACACTTTAATTAGATGGGGGACATTATCAGATAAACTAATGAAAAATATATTAAGGCATGGTTATATAAAGAAGAAGAAGTCAAGGTAGAAACATCAAAACCAGACATTCAATTACCTCTTGAAAAATATGAAAAAGGATTCACTATAATGAAAAGATAGGATATGATGGCAATGGTCCCACTGGATTAAGAAAGGAGGGAATTATAGAACCTATACAACCTGCTTCACAAGCTCCTAATGAAATAAAAGGATTGGGCTATAATGAAGATATTGAAGAAGCTACACGTAATTTGTATGAGAAGATCCAACAATTGCAAGAAAATGGTGAAACTAATTCTCATGAATGGGAGGGGCTTTCAGAAGTATCTTCCAAAGACAAGAAAATAGATATAATTAATTTATACAATAGACCTAACAATGAGGGACTTAGTTTAAGTTCTAGACCATTATATCAAGGACCACAAAATTCTATGACTGACTCTCGTGAGGAGGGTTGGATATCGGATGAATCAGACAACCTTGAAGTAGTTATTGATCTTGAACTTGAAGATATAGTCATTGACCTCTGAAACTTTTATATTCTTACTATCATGTCTTTCGATACCAATGAGCCTAATGACCTTCCTCTTGGAATTTTGGTATTAAGTTGTCATTGATGTCAACCAGGAAGAAAGAAGGAGTGACCGGTATGATGGCAATTCACATGAGAGTGAGCAGACAGAATGAAGGCTTGCCGGTAAGGCATAACTCGGGATGAAGATTGTGTACATATTAAAATGTGGAGTAACAATTGGTAGAGAAATAAATCAGTCTGGAGGTTGGCTGCCTATTTTTAATGAAGAGGCAGAATGTCAAAGTTATCACAATCTACCAGAGGTGAAGATGTGTTACCAGTAAAGTAAGCACTACCGGTTAGCAAAAGAAGAAGGTCTCACCAGTAAAGAGATGTACTGGTATAAGTTTGTTGAATGTTCAAGAATGAATTGGCTATGTGGTGGTGAGCTAAGTGATTGACCATTGTAATGCCATGTGGAGCTCAGGTGGCAAACATACAGAGGTCGGTGAAGCCTCCATCGACATGGTTGTTGAAACAGCTAGTTGACATTAATGAAACAGTCACAAATCACAAGATAGTAACTGACTGATGCAACTCGAGGAAGAAAGGATAACAAAGGAAGATCAGGGAGTAGTTGGCACCTGGATCAATGCAAAGGAAATCCAATTGCAAGAAGACCTCGAAAAGGAAACAGCTGAGTGTTTTATGAGTTGACAGAGTTCAAGGTAGGAAATCTTGTACATGATTGCTATCTTTAGCAAGTATGCATTGGGTAATGGAAAATGTGTACAGATGCATCCCTAGAGTACAAGTGATCGACCCAAGACAGACTAGATCAGATCTCATGCAGATTGTGTTGGTAAAAGGAAAGCCTAAACGCTCTGAATTTGAATTGCTTCTTGGCGACAAACCATTGTGATAAATATATGAGCTCGAGACAGAGCAAGTTGATGTTGCAGAGAAGAAGAAGTGAGAAGAGAGATTAAGTGCAGAGAAGAATTTTTTGGCCTTAGAACTTATTCTAAGAAAGTTGCAGAGTAAGTGAGTGAGCAAATCGGTGAGAGGATTTAACTGGAAGTGATTGAGTACCGGTATAACTGTAGTTCAACAGTTAAGCAAAACCAACAAGGTGTAGTAGAGAAAGGCAGCATCCAAGTGTGACACAGTGTGTGGTGGGACTGTGAGAGAGAAAGAGTGATAATAGAGGCCAAGAATTAGACAAAGTAATCTCACCACCGGTAGTGTGAGATTCAGTGGAGGAGAAAAGACTATCAACCGGCAGTAAGATATTTGATCAAGAGTTGCAGAATTCATTTGCAACCAGAAGCCTTAACTGTATCTAAATTTTATTTCAATACACATTACCAAGTTGGAGGTTGGTGCAGGGGTTGGTGCTCCTTGGGTTGGTGCCCTAAAATAGAAAGGGTTGGTGCTCCTTGGGTTGGTTCCCTAAATCAGAAGGGGTTGGTGCTCCTTGGGTTGGTGCCCTAAATCTTTGTAACCCAGTGTTTTACCTATTTGGCTGGATTGGAGTAGTAGTCTCTAGTAGCTTTTCTCACCAAGGTTTTTCCCATATTAGTTTTTCCTCGTACATCTGGTGTTGTGAGTTGCATTTGTTGGCATTTTGAGTTTGTTGGCATTTTTTATAGAGATTGCATTAATGATATGTTGTCATTGGTGTCAATTGAACCAGTAATGGTATTCATGTTATTGTTGATATTATTGTTTTTTATATTGGCTAGTAACTGGTAAGAAGAGCTTTGTGGAAGATATTGTAAACCGGTATGTAAAGTTTGTGAGTTGAACCGGTAAACCATTGTAAAGGTTTAAACATTTCTATGTAATGTAACCGGTAAATCCTATCAGTTGTTAAACCCTAACCGATCAAGTTTGTTGGTTTATTATCTGATAAGCAGTAATGATGGAGACACGTGTGATCATTGTATGAGGATAAGTTGAAATTGTTTTGGTGTGTTTGTTTATTGTCTAGGGAAGGAGAAAAGTGGATTACATCTAATGCACAGCGCGTGATGAGTTACAAAGTCTGATGAAGTGGTGATCATGGAGCGGTTGGAATTTTCTTGAAGAATGTGAAGAGATTGTCATGGTTTCTAATGGTCAATATTGTACTGACTTGTTTGTAATCTCAGTGATGAGAATTAGGTTTTTGTTGTGTTACCGACCTAATTGATTTGTATTTAAGGTCGATGAATTTGTTTGTAAAGGTTATTGGCAATATTGGCAGAAAGCTGTTGAATGTGTAGTTGCTTAACCAATGAATAAATCTCCACTTTGAGTGAAGGCGGATTGAAGCTTAAAAGGATTTGATCAAGAAAATGCAGTGCTACTTAGACAGATCAAGAAAACTTGTTGTTTTCTAACAATTACAGCATAAGTGAAATACCTTAACCGGGTAAGCTCTAACAAGCTTGGTTACTCATTAAATTTTTTAACATGGTGGTCCATTAGCTTGGATTCTTAAATCCTCCAGCGAGGATACTCCTAACAAGGTATTGTGCTTTTCATCAAGGCATATTTGTAAATCTCTTAACCGGGTGATTCCTAACTAGAATTAGTTCCTAACAGGACTTATTGTAAAGCTTTAACAGGCTTGGCTCCTAACAAGGTGAACTTCAGAAGAGTTCAGATAGCTATCATTGTGAGTCTCATCTCACCATGGTTTTTACCTATTTGGGTTTTCCACGTATAAACATTTGTGTCAAGTGGTGAATTTTTTTGTGGTTATGATCTTATTTATTGATTTGATTAACTTCTGATAAGGCATGATAACTAGAAGCATTGAGAGATGAATATGTTGAGTTATGATTAAGCATTGCTGATGTTTACAAGATTGAAGTTGTTTACTATTAAGTTGTCATAACAGTCAAACCGGTTGATTTCAAGTATTCTTATGAATATTGATCTTGATTGAGATATGTTTACTTTGTGTGACTGAGTTTGAGTTTAGGAACTTTGTATTAGTTTTCATTATACTAATTCACCCCCCCCCCTCTTAGTATTCTATTGGATACTTATTCTTTCATCATATCATCAGCATTTGTGTAATTAATCTCTTTGGATTTCCTTCCTGCTTTACCAGTTTGATTGTTTAGTGCTTAAGTTAATAATAGGTATTCTGAAGTTGCTTTGAAAGATCAAAAAGTTTAGGAACCAATGATTCACCCCCCCCCCCCTCTCAGTGGTACTCTATGTTCAACAATTGATATCAGAGCTTAGGTTCGCATTTATTGTTGAACCTTGGGTAGATTCTGGACTTTGAACACAATGGCAAGAAATGAGTCTGTTTCCTCAAAAACCCCCATGTTTGATGAATCTAACTATGCCTTTTGGAGCAGAAGAATGGAGACCTATATTTCCTCCCTGGGTTTTGATGTGTGGATGTCTATCAAGAATGGTTATATTGTTCCTAGTGTTCCTCCCACTGATCTGGATGCCAAAAAGGAGTATGAGAACATTGCAAAGGCCAAACATGCTATCTTGAGCGAACTGTCTGATAATGAGTTTGTCAAAGTCATGCATTGTGTTTCAGCAAAGGAGACGGGATAAATTGCAGAGGTTGTTTGAAGGAGATACAAAAGTCAAAGAGGCCAAGCTACAAGCACTAAGGGGACAACTTGAAAGAATCAAGATAAAAGATGATGAAAAGATTATAGACTATCTTCACATATTTGATGAAATTATGAACACCATCAGAGGACTTGGTGAAGAGATTGTAGATGAGACTCTTGTCAAGAAGGTACTTAGATCTCTCACACCCAAGTATGATACTAAGGTCTCTGCCATAGAAGAAGCCAAGGACCTGAAGACCCTTACAATGGATGAGTTATTTGGTTCAGTGACATCCTATGAGATGAGAACAACCGGTGATACTTCCTCTAGGAAAGAAGTAGCATTCAACATCACTAAAAAGGGCAAAGAAGCAACTACTCATAAAGAATCCAGTGAAGATTCTAATGCAAAAGTAGAAAAATTTGTCAAGAAACTCAAAAGAGGATTCGACCGGTATAAAGGAAAGCTACCACTTAAATATTTCAACTATGGGAAGGTCGGATACTTTGTTGCAAATTGTCCTCACAGAAACCGATGGAATGAGTCAAGAGAGTTTAGAAAATTTGTTGGCAAAGATAGAGAAAGAAACAACTACCAAAAAGGAAGGAGAGGCTATCGGAATCAGAACAACCTATATACTATTGAGGATGATACAACAGATGAAGAAAATGCATCAGAAGATGATTACCATGAGAATGATAGAAAATTCAATCTCTTCATGGCACTTGGTGAACCAGTTGATGAAGATGAGGAAGAGGAAGATATTGAAGCTGAAGTGGACTTGGAAGGTGAACTTATCAGTTCTCTTGAGGAATTGACAAAAATAAGAAGAGAACTCAAAAAGATCAAGCTTGATACAGTAGATGAACAAGATCTCTTGAAACAATCCCTGGACAAGTCCAGTCAAGTTATATCTGACTTGAAATTGCAGCTAAAAGAAACTAAGAGGATATATGTAGCTACATCCTCTGATCTGACAAAGAAGGAAAAGGAGCATCAAGAGTTTAAAGCACAAATAGTGAATCTTAGAAAGGAGCTTGAAGAAAGTAAGGAAGAAATAAAAATAAGGAGCAAATATGAAGGTAACACCAAGGCCTTAGACAAGATGTTGAGCAAATGGAAATAGTCCAAAGACACTAGTGGTTTAGGCTTTGATGTAGGTCAAAGTTCAACCCACAAAGATAAATCTAGCAAAGAAATAAAGTTCACCTCTTCTTTTGAAGGTGAATAAAAGAAGGCATTCATTGGAGGAAAGGATACCGGCAAAAAGACATATGTAGATGTTGTTGGAAATCACCACTCAAATCGGTATACAACAATGAACCAAAGGCCACACTTCCTGTATCAACATGTATATCCAAGGAGAAATACAAGGGTTGATCATGAAGGATTCACCAAATTCAACAACACGAAGGGAAGACCCCCGATGAGGCAGTCCCATTCAGGACCAAGGCAAGCTAACCGGTATGTTTCAAACTTTCGTGGTTACTGTTATCGGTGGAACAAATATGGGCATAAAATGGCTGACTATAGATTAATCAATAAGCCCTCTATGAGTTATGAAAGTAGAAATCCATTTAATGCACTCTGGGATATGAATGTTGTTTTCTATCAGTGCAATGGATATGGTCATAAGAGTTTTGAATGTAGGAAGAATAAACTGGTACCCCACAATAATTTTAAGGATGTTCCCTTATATGAAGATGTAAAATGCTATAACTGTCAAGAATTTGGACACATAGCAAAGTTGTGTAAAAACCAGAAGATCAAGTAGAAGAAGACAAATCATGATCAAGAACCAGTAATTGAACTTGAGCATAATATTAAAGCTGACAAGAAGGAAACCAAACCGGTATGGGCTAAGAAAGAAAAGGAAAAGGCAGAATCAAGTCTCATAGTGAAGATTGCCTTACATGCTGAAAGGAAAAATCTATGGGTTGTAGATATTGGTTGCTCCAACCACATGACTGGTGACAAAAAGAAATTCATCAAAATTGAAGACTGGAATGGTGGTTCAGTAAGGTTTGGAGACAAATCATCCATTAAAATAAAGGGAAAAGGCACTCTAAGTATTGATGGAAAATTGAAGGCACGTGATGTATATTATATGGAATGCCTTAAGCACAATCTGTTGAATGTGAGTTAGATGTGTGACAAAGGTTAAAAATTCACCTTTGACTCAACCGGTTGCCAGATAAAGAAAGACAGTACCGGTCAAGTTGTGGCAGAAGGAAAGAGAACAAATGGCAATGTTTATAATCTGAAGGAATGCTATGAGTCCCAATGTATGTTAGGACAAGTAAATGAAAGTTGGTTGTGGCATCAAAGATTAGGCCACATAAGCTTTGATAACCTAGTTGCAATAAGAAGAAAGGGGTGTGTGAGGAATATTCCACCCATCATCAAACTGGTAAGCACATTTTGTGATAAATGTGTGAAAGCTAAGAAAACTAAGGTGAGCTTGACAAAAGAGCACAACACCTCAATACCACTTGAAATTGTGCATACAGATTTGTGTAGTCCAACTAGGACAAGAACACTTGCAGGAGAAAGATACTTTATGCTCTTTATTGATGACTACTCAAGAATGACATGGGTCACCTTCCTGCAAGATAAGTCACAAGCATTGGAAAGATTCAAGATCTTTAGGAAGATGGTGGAGAAATAAAGTGGGTGAAGGTTAAAATGCCTAAGATCAGACCGAGGTGGAGATTTTACATCAAATGAATTTGAAGATTATTGTGAAAAACATGGAATTTATAGATTGGGGGAAAGAAGACCGACCTGAACTCCAAACCTTTCTAGATGACCATGTTATCATAAACTTTTTGAATCCCATGGATCTTACATATGAAGGAGTTAGTGATATAGATTCAACTAAGAAGCTTAATACTACAACCACATCTAGAGAAAATGTCAAGCCTTTCAGTCATAAAAATATAAAAATAAATAATAGACTTGATGGTGAAAATCATAATGTGGCAGTGTCAAATCTTGAAAAAGTAAAAAGAAAAGATGTATCCGATGGTGAAAACCTCTTTGAGGCATCAAAGGATGAGAGGCTTGACATTCTTCCCCAGCCTAAATATCAAGAAATATCTTTGGTCGTCATAGAAGCAACAATACCTGTACACATTGGAATAGAGGATAATCCTAAGAATCTTCATTTGGGAGCATCATTATCACCAAAAGAGAAGAAAATTTTTATCAAGTTTTTCAGAGAAAACTAAATCATTTTTTCTTGGTCATATGCGGATATGCCTAGTTTAGATCCTGATTTAATCATGCATCATTTATCCATAGCTCCTGGGGTTAAGTCTATAAAGCAAAAGTTGATAAATTTTCACCCACATATACCTCTACTGGTCAAAGTTGAGTTAAAGAAGCTGCTAGATGTATGATTTATCAGATCTATTGATTATGTTGAATGGATTTCAAATATAGTACATGTTTCAAAGCCAGATAAGAGCATCAGAGTCTACACAGATTTTCAAGACTTGAACAAAGCATGTCCAAAGGATGATTTTCCTTTGCATAATATAGAGATAATTGTAGACTTAATTGCAAGAACGCTATGTTATCTTTGATGGATGGATTTTCTGGTTGTAATCAAATAAAGATAGCCCCAGAAGACCAACACAAGATAGCATTTACTTGTCTGTAGGGGACCTACTATTGGAATGTCATGCCATTTGGATTGAAAAATGCAGGAGCTACATATCAGAAAGCAATGACAACAATCTTTCATGACATGATGCACACATGTATGGAAGATTATGTTGATGATATTCTAGGAAAATCATATACTAGAGAGCAGCATCTTAGCATTTTGCAAAATATTTTCAATCGAATGGAGAAGTTTAATGTATGTTTGAATCCTAAAAAGTGTATTTTTGGAGTGACATCTAGTAAGCTCCTGGGATACATTGTGTCAGCAAATGGAATAGAGGTAGATCCTGAGAAAGTAAAAGCTATTATGGAGATGCCACCTCCCAATAATATCAGTCAGTTGCATTCTTTATAAGGAAAATTACAATCCATCCGAAGATTTATTTCACGGCTAGCTAATAAATGTCATCCTTCCTCACATCTCTTGCACAAAAATGTACCTTTCAAGTGGGATGACAAGTGTGAAGAATCTTTCCAAAGGTTGAAGGAGCATCTAATGAATCCACATGTTCTTATGCCTCCTATTGAAGGGAAACCCCTCTTACATTACATATCGTCTACTCAAGCATCTCTTGGTGCTCTTCTAGCTCAAGAAGATCATGGGGGGAATGAAATAGCAATTTATTATATTAGTCAGACTCTTGTTGGCTATGTAATAAACTACAGTGCAATTGAGCATGCATATTTGGTCATAGTTTTTGCATCCCAAAAATTGTGTCACTGTATGTTAACTCATACTATAAAGTTAGTAGCCAAGATAGATCCTTTAAAGTAGCTTCTCAATAAGGCGGAATTGAAAGGGAGATTAGAAAAATGGGTGCTCATACTTAGTGAGTTTGACATACAATATATGGATTTGAAAGATATCAAAGGACAAGTGATTGCAGATCAGTTAACAGAGGCACCTTTATCAGATTTTCAACTAGTATGTTCAGAATTTCTAGATGCTTCAATTTTGATTATCACTAAAAATACATGAAAATTATATTTTGATGGATCATATACTCAAAATAGATCAAGAGCTAGGATATTATTTGTTACACCACAAGGAGATACTATACCTAAGTCATACTAATTAATGTTTCCTTGTATAAACAATATGGTTGAGTATGAAGCATTAGTGATTGGAATAAGTATGGCAGTAGAGTGGAAGATAACAAACCTCAATGTTTATGGAGACTCTCAGTTGGTTACCAATTAAGTGAATGATGACTATCAAACAAAGGATGAAAATTTAATTCCATATAAACACATGGTCGATGATTTTAAAAAGTATTTTGTCTCTATTCACTTTGAACTAGTGCCTTGATTAGAAAACAAAGTAGTTGATGCTATGGCAACCATTGCTTCCTTGCTAGAGATACCTGAAAAGAATGAGCGATACAAGTTTTAAGCTAAATAATTAAATTCTTCTACATATGAAGATCCGCAATCCCAAGTTATATGTCAATTGGTTGGACCTGATTCTCCCATAGATGGTGACATACATACTTATCTAAAATCCAATAACATGCCACCTAATCTATCCAATAACCAAAAACGGACCTTTATCTACAAAGCCTCTTGTTACACCATTATAGCCGACACCTTATATCAACAAGGTCTTGATGGTACTCTTCTTAGGTGTTTGGGGCATGATGAATATCAAACCACCTTGCAAGAAGTTCATGAAGGCATTTGTGGAACTCAATCTAGTGGTTTGACTTTAGCCAAAAAACCTATTTGTGCGGGATACTATTGTCTGATAATGGAGACAGATTCATATCGGTTTGTGAGAAAATACAAAAAATATCAAATATATGGTAATCTTATACATGCACCGGCATAAGAATTTCAACCTTTGGCAACTCCATTACCCTTTTGTCAGTGGTTACTTAACCTCGTGGGTAACATCCATCCACCATCCTCTAATGGCCATAACTTCATTATCACTGCTACAAAATACTTTACCAAATGGATCGAAGTTGTGCCCCTCACTAATATCAATGGTAAATGAATCACTTCATTTATTTTGAATTCTATTATCTATCGTTATGGTATTCCTCAAACCATTATCACTGATAATGGTAGACCTTTTAAAAACCAAGATGTTGAAGAGCTCTGTAGAAAGTTTCATATCCAATACCGTTTCTCAACACCTTACTACCTGTAGGGTAATAGTCGAGATGAGGCCTTAAACAATCCATTTTGAAAATTCTAAAGAAAATGATCAATGAAGTTGGTCATGACTGGCATATACAATTAAATCCTAATTTATGGGCCTATAGAACTAGTATCCATACACCCAATAGTGCAACACCTTATTCCCTAGTTTATCGATTTGAAGCCCTCTTACCCATTGAGGTTGAGTTGCCATCACTGTGAGTTTCATTGAAGGGGTTGATACCAGATGATGATTACCATGTATCCAAACTGCAAGAATTAGAACTGCTAGATGAGAGGAGACAGAAAGCATTTAATCATTTGAAAGCTTACTAGCAGCGAATGTCAAGAAGTTATAATTATAAAGTTAAGCCTCATGTTTTCAAAACAGTTTATCTTGTGCTTAAATAAAATCCTCGTAATTAGCGGGATAGAGAAAAGAAAGGAAAGTTCAAACCCAATTGGTTCGGTCCCTTTTTTGTTGTAGTGGCATACATATCAGGAGCTTACCAACTCTCTATACCTGAAGGTGAACCATTGGATGATCCAATCAATAGTATAAATCTTCGTAAGTTTTATACTGAAGCATTTCTAAAACCCTAATGCAAGGGGGAAAATACAAAAACATCAAAAAAAATACAGAAAAAATTAAAAATTATTATAAAAAGTGCAATAAAAGCAAGTAGTGAAAACCTGGCAACGGGCGCTACTTGTGACAAGCTAGCCTTTCCATCTATTTTGATTATAGTAGTCATAACCATTGTATATAGCCATAATAAATGTTTGTAGCTGAAATTTATCCATCGCGTATCACACCTACCTCCTATCATGGCTTCTCAGCTTGTGCTTTCATAATCATAACCACTTCATTCATAATAAACTTTTCACCCTCTTTCCATTACACACCCATCCATTTTTATTCTATTCCTAATAAGGTGGCTCATTCTTATACTAGGGGAAAATCCTTGACCTGGTTATAGAATGGGATGTTTGAGTGCCACATGTCAGAGGATAACAATTTGGACTTTGATGAACGAATGACAAGTAGCAAGATAACATGCATTTTAAACATTATCAAGATATGAATCATTGGATGATGATTGTCATAAAATCATGAAGCCTTAACTACAACGATCAAACATAACATAGACAATCTACAAATCACAACAAACTATTGAATGGGATGGTTATATTTGTTTTGACATGAAAACGTGCTTTTGGCATAGTTGATCCAATGTTTCTATCTTGATTTTTGTTGCTCGTGTTCCCTATGCTACTCTGGGATGTCTAAGACTATTGTGGCTATGATGGGGCATGATTATTTTTCTTTGTTTGCTGCTTGTGGATTATTCTTTATTAATGTGTGTACTCATCTAAGGAAATGATTGGTAAAAGATCATTGAGAATGTTCTGAGTTATGCATGAAAGAGGATAATCCTTGTTTGTTTATGCAAGAAATACTCAGGTCATCTTGGTCTCATTATACCTAGATGCTTGTATTAACTTGCTAAATCAAAATCCATGTAAGAAATACTTAAGTCATCCTAGTGTAATTATACCTAGGTGAGTGCATATCTTACAACATTTTAAAAGCTCAGTGATGAAATAAAGCACTGATATAATGTTTTGAAAAGATGACAAATTCATTTAGGAAGGTTTTACATTATTCATATAGGTGATTTCATTTTATTTTATTTAGTCATACATAAATATCAATGGTTGTTTAGATGTATGATTGAGTATACTTGGACAAATTAAAAAATAAAACATTTGCATTCATTTTAGTGTATTTAGATTGATTTTAGAGTTCATTACATTTACCACTTAGATTTTTTTTAGGTTCATTTATCACATCATTATAAGCATTCCATAAATACATCATCATAAAATCATATTGCATCACATATGTATATATCTGCATTTCATAGTACACCCTCATCATATAAATCACATATGCATCATTACCATTATAAGAATTTCATCAATAAAACATGAAAAACAACATATATCCATCATAAGTATGCATGATAGGCAACATTTATAAATCATTGTATATAACATCATGACAAATATACATCATAATTTTGCATATAGGAATCATCATCATATGGAATGATAATATCATCAACATCATAAACATAGATCATAAGAAGTAAAAACATGTAGGTCATCAAATATCATCATCATAATAAGCATGTAAGTCAAATAGAAACTGCATAGAGAGATGAAAGTTAGTCTGCATATCATGATTCATAAAATGTCCAAATATACAATGATATCTAAATCTAAAAAGTGTACACATACTAAATGATATAAAAAAGTATAAAATCAAGTCTCAATACATCAAGTGGCACTGCCACCAGAGGCTATGGATCTCTGAGCTCTTGTACTTGCTCCACTAGTTGGTCCTGTCCCTTGATCTAGGTCTCTGTAAGGCGGCCTCATGACACCACCACTCTCTGTCTGAGTTCATCTAGATGGTTGGCCTTTTCTCTAACTAGGAGGAACCACACTCTCATATAAACCACGTGGTCAGTGAGCTATCTCCTTCCCAGTGAGAATAGGGCATTATACTTTGACTTTCGTTGAATAAAACTTCCAGACTCAATAGATGCACTAGAACTGGTATGAGATGCGGAAGCCATTGTAGAAATTTTAAGAACTCAAGAAATACCTTTTAAAACACATGAATTTAGGGCTTTCTGATTCTCCTTCACTCCTCACTTCGTCAGTAGCTGAATCACCGCTTTGTGTTCTCCACTTGACCATTTTCTATTTGAATTTGAATCTCCTTCGCAGTTTCTCAATTTCTCCAAATCTCTACTCAAATTGCCTTTTCATCACTCTGCTCTTTGAAAAACTTTTCTTCACTCGAAAACTGATAGTGAGAAATGATTTCAAAAATGCTTTTAAATATAGTCCTCACCTACCGTCATTAATGCTCCTCCATTAGGGCATAAACCCTAATTTGCCTTTTTACCATTTTTGATCTTCTGCCAAATGACAGGTATCACATACTAGTTAAGGTCTTTTGCCGGTATAAACTGGGGGTTCAAAAACATTTTTCCGTTTGCTCCCCCTAAGCCTTTTGAAGCTTAGTTTGTCGGTTCTGATATTTCCACACTAGGTGCAGAAACTGGTTCCTCTTCCAACATTATTGGTTTCCTCTTCCAGGTTTTGTTCATGTCCGCTTGAACTGTTTCAACATCAATTCCTCCTTCCTGAGTGACTGGTATATCATCAGATATACTCTTTCTGCTTCTACAAAATCTTTCAATGTGACCCAGTTTGTTGCAGTGATAGCAAACCAATCCAAGTGCTCTCCAAGGTCCATTGTTCATGTTTCCATTCTTCCTTCTGCATGTTGCAGCAGTGTGACCATGACCATGACAGATCATAAAATTTGTTCTCCATCCGGTTGCCGCTTGATAGTCACCACTTCTTGGCTAATGATTGAAGACATTAAACCGATTGTGATTCCGGTTCACAAAAGGTTCAGGACCAACTCCTTGGGTCCTTTGAGGATATCTTCCAGTGTCATTCATGACAGACCTGCATTCAAATGCTCTATACCCATACTTGTTGCATGCATAACAATGACCATTGAACTTATTGGATCTAGGTACATTGTTAATAAAGTAAGGAAAATTATTGTAGGCTTTGCTCCCACATACATTGGCAGTGTGTCCTTCTTTAAGACAGTTAAAGCAAACAGGCTTGAATTTTTGCTTATCTTTTCCTTTGAATGTCAGTTGCTTCTTTGATGCTTCAGCATTTGTTCCTGAGAATTATCCTTCCTCATGTCTAGAGAAACCAAGTCCACTGGTATTCTTTACCGGTCTAGCCGACTCAAGCTTTTGCTCTAGCTTGACAGTACTTTTGCTAAACTTAGCAAGTATTTCCTTTGACTCAGAGAGTTCTTTGGAAATAGCAGCATTTGTTTCCAACAGGTTTTCATTCTCAGAGATTGTAGTGTTTAGTTCTCCTTGCATGTCTTCCTTTTCCACCTTGCTTGCATGGAGTTGAGCATTTAGGGCACTCATCTCTTGTTTCAACTTGGAGATCTCAAAATCTCTTTCTTTCACTAGGTCTTCAGTTTTTCTTCGGTTCTCAATCTCTTGACACATCTGGATAGTCAGTCCTTCCAACTCCTTTCTCAGGTTGGAGTTTGATTCATTCAGCTTATTCACTTCTGCAATTAGGGCTTCCATATCTGCTTCATCTGTAGAACTATTTTCAGACAACTCCATCAGCTTTTCTACATGTTCTCTCCTTTTTGCTTGAGATGCCTTGTATTTGACCATAAGATCATCATAGGCTTGCTCAGAGTGAGTGAGTCGTTGAGTAAGTTCCCTCAAGGTGTATTCCCCCATATCTCTTTCCAAGTGGTTAAACTTATAGAAAGGTAGGCTCTGATACCAATTGATGAATACTAAGAGGGGGGGTGAATTAGTATACCAAAAAACATTGCACTTAAACACTTAAATAGTCTAAAGATAAACCAGTAAAACAGTTTAACAGATAGACCGGTTATCACACATGCAAACCAAAATGCAAATAAAGCATTCACCCACAAAGCAATACAACCATAACACCATATATTTGATGTGGAAACCCAAATGGGAAAAACCACAGTGAGATGGAACTCACAAGTCACTATCTGCAGAATAGAAACCAGACCGGTTAAGGTTAGACTGGTTAAGGTCTTACAATGTTCTTCACCAGAACAGATCCTCTTAGGAATCTCAATCTCTGTTAGGAGATAAGTTCGATCAAGGACTACCTTGCTAGAGGATTTTAGATTCACAGAGGTGAACCACCTTGTTAGAGGATTTTACAAAAGGCTTTTGGGCCTACCCGGTTAAGGGCTACAGACTTGTCAAAGATGTGAGTAATCAACAAGTGTTTGATCTATCTGATAGCACAGACTGCTCGGTTAGATCCTTTATAGCTCGTTCTTAATGCACTCCTACATTACTTCAATCTTTTGCACATTCATATTCTTTTCAACTCCTCAACCACCTTAAACCCTAGCAACAACATAAACCCTTTCAGCAACAACCTAAAACCCTAGACATGATGTCCTTTTAAAGGAATCTGATTTCATTTTGGTTCAATAGGATTACATTTCAATTTTCTAGGTTCAATGAATCTAGACATGCTCAGTAGCATGACACAAGAAGCACCGCCAGTGTGTCGGCACTGTCAAACAATCGGTGGATTGGTAACTCATCACAAAATGTCGGTTGGTAACTCATCACAGAGCATTACCGGTTAATACAAAAAGCCGGTTGCCGGTTTGACAAAAATGAAGACTGGTAGAAATGTGTTATGCTGCTTTAAATCCTCGTACCGCTTGAGGTCAACATGTCGCTTTAGACCGGTAAACACATTCTGCAAAACATCAATAGTCTAATGACTATAATACAACATACCTACAACATACCGGTTGAAACAAATACCGGTTGTGCTCTAACTCATACATATAAAGAGGATCTTAATGCAAGTGTGTGTCCATCAATGACAATCACAACATGAACATCGAGAATGCCAACATATTATTTATTTAATAACATTTCTTCTATTAAATAAATAGATTGAAATTTTTATTTATTTAATTCATTATCATTTTCTTCTATTTTTTTATTAATTAATTAAATATTCATTATTTAATTAATTAATATTTCATTATTCTTCTTTATTAAATAATTTAAAATTATTTAATTATTCACCTTTTTTACCTCACCTTCTTCCACATCAGCTTATCTTATATGGCTAAATAAATTAATTTTTCTTATTTATTAAATTAGCTATATTGAATTCCTAACTTCTATTTCCTAGTTAAGAGGAGGAAGACACTTAGTTGTCCTCTTACTCCCTATATTCTCTCCACTACTCCTACTTCTTTGGAGGAGGTTGTGTCCACCTCATCCTGGTCAAACTCCACTTGTCCTGCATTTCCTAAATCATCTCCAACTATCCTATATTCTTGGAGTTCCTAATTGTTGTCAACTCTAGCAAGCTACCACTTGGATTTCTCTCCCACCCTTTCCTCCATCTTCTATGTTAATGAGGTGTTGGCATTTGGCATTAATGATACAGATGCGGGTGATGTAGTTGAAGATGAATGACTGAATTGGTAGAGGATAGAAGTCTATTTGTGATGAAGAGATTGAGATTTTGTGATTAGATGACCTGATCAGTTATTTGTGTTGTCATTGATGGCAACTGATGTCAAATGATGGTTACTAATGTTCCTGGTGTTTTGTTTTGTCATCTAAGTGATTTGGTTTATCGGAAGATAGGGTTTACCGGTAGATAACTGAAGTCTGTGAAATAGGACTTTAACTGGTAAAGCAAAGATGTTTTGGTTGAATCAGACGACTGGTGATGATTGATGATTTGCAATTTGGAAGATGACCTTGTATCATGGAAAGGAGTATCTGATCAGAACTAAAACTTGTGAAGATTACCGAAAGGCATGTTTCAAATTTCTGATGAAGTTTTGCTAAGGTTTTACTAGGGTTTAAAACCGGTGAAGATATCATCAAACAGGTAATGATTTTTGTTATGGCGGTGATTGACGATGAGTCGACATGAAGGTGATAACACGGCACAACCCACGTGAAATGATTTGATTGCTATGTTGGTGCTATTCAAGTAAGAATTACTTGGGAATAAACGAAATGCTTAGTGGAGTGTTTCGAGGTTTTGACTTTGGTACAGATTGGATTTTCTGATGGGTTACGATCAACCAATGGTTGATATTGCATTGTAATTTAATGTAGTGATCTGTATATCAATATGTGATTATCGCTTATGATTTGCATTGTAAATTCAAGATGTAATTAAGGTTTAGTGGCCAACCTAGTTGAGATGGCTATTTAGGATGACACAGTTGATGTTTATGGTGTCAGTGGTCTTAGAGAATGTGTTGAGCCATCCAAGTGAAGTGTGAGATCTTCTTGATAGTTGCAGAGTGTTGAGAATAACTAGATCTGATCAAGCAAGCAAAGAAGTGCAAGTAATACATCACTTTTTCAATGTTGCTCCCTAACAGTAGCAGCAAGGTAAATCCCTTAACTAGGTAGGTCCTAATAGGCCTTAAACATTTAAATCCCCTAATAAGCCAGCTCTCAAAAGAGTGTTAAATCCTCTCATTAGGTTGATCCTAACAGATCATCAAGCTTCTAACTGGGCTGCTAGGCAAATCCCTTAACCAGGTGACTCCTAACAGGGCATACTTCAAAAGAGTATAAATATTTGTGGGTGCCAACTTCCACCATGGTTTTTCCCTATTTGGGTTTCCACATCAAAAACTTATGGTTTTCATGTGTGGAATTTTTTTCATGTGATGTTCTTGTTTATGTTTCATTTCATGCATTATTTCTAGGACACCGATTATGATGTTTTATCAGAGGTTTATCAAAGGTTATCGGTATTGATAAGAGTTGATAGAGAAAAGTGATTGATCTGATAAGATAAGTTCGTAAATGATCAAATCTATATGATTAAGTGGTGAAAGAATTGATTGATGTGGTAAATGATTTGATTAATGTGTTAAGCAAATATGATAAAGAGGTTTTTAGATCTTATAAAAGATATTTTTTAAATGGTTTCAGATCTTATATAAGTTTGTTTTTTGGTTTAAAGTTTCATTTCATCATAATACTGATTCACCCCCCCCCCCCTCTCTCAGTATTAACCAGATCCTCATAATATTAACACAAGGAACATCTTCCATATTTTTCTCTCAAATTCCAACCAATTATTCATAGCCATTAAAATATCAACATTTACTCACAACCGTTGATCTTTGCGACGTGGGATTTTTCTCATGAAATTCTATAAAAAGAGCATTTCTCCAGCAATTTGGAGCTAATTATCATCTTTCACTCTAGTTATCTTCAGATCATTTGCAACATTTTCATAGTGTGCCTTTTCCTTTCGTTTTAGCTATTTTTATATAGTTTGCATAATCATTTTAGCTTGCATCTAACATTTAGATACCACAATTCCATTCATCTATTGTCATCTTGAAATTAAAAATTAATGTAGTCTAAGAGAAATATCAGCAAGCAAGATCGAAGGTGATAGAATGGAACAACAAGTGGAGGTTTATTAGATTTAATATTTCTCTTTTATTTTGTTTCATTGGTAATCTAGGATTTTGGTATTGTGGTATCTTAACAATCTTGCAGGTTTTTCTTTGATTTTTTCTAGGTCACACACCAACCACTTCTTGATGCAACTCATGAGCATGGAACCAATCTATGGTTCTGACTAGTATTGTAGTTTTCAAGGTCCCATTTCTCTAAACACTCCAATTGTTGTGCTACCAGCCTTCCCAAACTTTTCTCATATACATCTTGTTGCTAGTGTTTCCTCCTCCAGTGAGTATGAAGAAGAAGAAATAGACTAGGCCCTTTTTCTTTTTATATGCTATAATATGTCTTTCTAAAGGCCTAAGAGCCACCTTTTAGATTAAAAATATAAATATTACTAGTATAATGAAAATATGACTCTTTTGGCTTGCATTTCGTTGTGTTGTGTCTAATTTGTGGGGAATATTTCCTTTTATTGTTGACTCAAACTCAAAACTTCACTACTATACATGGATTTATATTTTTTTATTGTATTTACAAGGCTAATTAGAAAACACACTTAATAGAACAATTTAAGATGGAACCCATTTATGAGGATCTCTAACAGCTCACCCTCTAAAGTTTCTAGCTCAAATGCATTATGTTTCTTGCACTGACTGATATGAAATGGACCTTCCCATAGAGAGTCAATTTTTTTATGTTATCCCAATTTGGCTGCATGCTTGTTATAACACAAGGTCTTCGCACTTAAAATTGGGGTCTAAGGTCTTTTTGTCGAACCACTTTTTGACTACTTGTTGTTGGGTATCCATTACTTCATGTGCTTTCTTTCAGTGCTCCTGAAGCTCAAGCAATTTTGCTAACCTAACATCCATTGCTCTATTTTCCTCAACATTTAAGGACATTAATAATTGTAACGTCAATATTTTCATAGAGATGGGAAGCACAACCTCCTTCCCATAGACCAGTTCATACGGTGACACTTTTAATATCTGCTTTGGAGTGATTTGGTCAACCAAGACTGTTGTCTTCAAATTTTTGTACCATTCCCTTTTGTGTTTTGACTCAATCCTTTTGATTAGCCTAATTAGGTTCTTATTTGTTGATTCCACAAGACCTTTACCCTATGGGTAGTAGTTTGAGGATGTCTTGAGAAATATTCCCTTGTCTATCGTGAACTAGTAAATTTCAAAGCCTAAGAAAGCTCTGAAATTGTCAAAGATGATGGTTTTTGTAGCCCAAACCTTGCAACCAGTTCCCCTAGAAAGTGTAGGATCTGTGCCTCTGTTGCATTCTTCAAGGGGACCGCTTATGCCCATCTAGTGAAGTAGTCTATCACCATTAGTATCCATTTGTGTTTATAACTTGAAGACAGGTGGATCATGGTGATGAAATCCAAACCCCATTATGCAAAAGGCTCATCTACCATAATAGGATTAAGAGGCATGGCCATATTCTTTGTTTTCCCTACAAATAATTGGCATTCCTTGCATGATCTGATTAATGAATGAGATTCATTAAACACATTAGGCCAAAAATATCATGCACACATGATCTTGATAGCAATGATCTTTGCAGAAAAATGTTTGCTTGTCAGGTCATTATGACACTCATGGAGAATTTTCTTTGCTTTCTCTGCATTTACACACCTCAGGAGAACTCTATTAAAATTCCTCTTAAATAGCACCCCTCTAACAAGTGTATAACCATTTTTCTGTAATCTATAGAATCTCTATTTATAGGGAGGGAGACTTGCGAGATATATACCAATCTGCATAAAGGTGATCCTATTGATATGTGTATACACCTAAAAATGGTTTGAAGATATTTAATTAAATAAGCAATTATTTTATTAATCTCCCTCCCCAATTTAATTGAATTCACTAAGCAATTTGATTAAATTCCCCTTTTCATCTACCTATTAATAAATCTAAGGATTTATTTAATATGTTCATTCCAATAATCCCCTTTAATTAATTAATTCTCCCCATCAAATACATTTCTTCTAAATCCTTTAATTAATTAAAATAAATCAAATTCATGAGTTGTTGAAATTAATTATCCTTTTCCTATTATTTGAATTTTTAAAGTCAAATTCTCCTGACTTTTAACCACCTAACCTAACCCCTTCTAAACCTAACCCATTCCATTTACCCATGTTCCCTTTCATCCAGCCTCTTCTAGGAGCTTTGTGACACTTGTCACTAAGTGTTCCCTTTCATCTAAACCCCTCTAGAAGCCTCTTGACACTTGTCACCATAGAGATGACAGATGTTCCCTTTAATCCAATCCCCTTTGTCATCCTCCTCCAATTTAACCATTGATATCTTCAGATCAATCTTGATCATTGATTCTTGCCACATCACCCCTAGCCTTGGAAATCCTATAAATAGACCTCATTTTGGAGCAATATGGATCCTATCTCATTCTCATCTTATGCATTATTACTATAGGCATCTAAATTATAGCTTGTCATTCTTTAGCAATGTTATCATGTTCAATCTTAGCTTAATCGCATCTTCATTCTAGCTTATTTTCTAGAATTATCATGAAATCGTGTAGCTTAATCATGCTATCATTGCTATATCATGCATCTTCATCATTTAAATCCTCTATTTAAGTGTAGTCAAGTCACTGGAATTTGCATAACCAGATCTAAGAGCAAAATTCATACTCACATTTACTAGGAGGCGATAGATCGCTTAGCTATGGTTTTGTCTTTCTTTGATTTAATTCACTAACCATTACTTGTAATGATTTATTAATTACATTTTGTTTATAGGTACAGGTACACTTCACAGAGCACGACATTTTGGCACCCACCGTAGGGCCGGAATCATCACTTTTGGCCTCTTAATCTTCAACAAACTTCATCTCTGTCCGGCTCTGGTTCAAAAATTCATACGAGTTGCCTTTTCATCTCGTACAAACTTCCTTTCAGCCTAGGATGACACCTCATCCTAACTCATACTAGGTATAAATGTGTGTCGTACGAGGTTCTATGTTGCAAATTCTTTATTCGTACTAGGTCTAAAGTTGTGTCGTATGAGTCTATTTCTTGCAAATTCTTTACTCGTACTAAGCATAATTTTGTGTCGTATGAGATGGTTTTAGCTTGTGTCAAAGGTCTAAATATTTTTTGTACTATCTAATAAATCATGTCGTACAAGTTTCTGCATCTGTGATTTTTTTGATAAACTGTGTGTTAGGGTTTTCTTATTCTAATCTGAAATTTTCTAACACTAACCCTGACTGGTTTATGAGATTTTTGGTAGCCTAACTCTTTTCTGCAAGACGATTGACGAAGATACGCTTGTCAAAGACATAATTCAAAACACAAATCAATGACTACTAATGGATCTATTTTGCAGGTTGCCTATGAATCTGACTAAACTTTGTGTACTCATTAAAGTTTTCTAGGCACACTTCAATTTTGCTAAAGGAAATGAACAATCATGTATTTCGTGTCTTTGATGATAGGTGAGTATGCGCTCACCTTTCTTAGGTGATTAGAAAGATAGACTCATCTTTTGCTTTCATTAGTGCATTTCTTTAGCAGGCCTGCCCTCCCGAGGAGTAATATCTCTTAGCCATTAAGGCCGGTGAGAGGGGAACAACCTAAGTGGGAATGGCTAACGCCAAGTAATCCAACCCACTATAAAATAAATATGTGTTTGATTAAAATCAAAGCAACGGTAGTGCTCAGGAATAGCTCTCCTCCATACCTTCGGGTATATCAAACCTTGGTTTTCAAGGCTGGGAGACCTCTTAATTGAGTTTATACCCCAATGCGTCGAACGGATCCCTTACTAGTGTTGGTTAAAATAGAAGCTACCTGATTCACCTCCAAAAGGGTGATAATCTTTGTGCAAGAGAGATAGTAACTCTCCCAAGACACTTGCCATATCGTGCCCCCATTAGCGTTTGGAGTAGGATAATACGGCATTGAGAATCCATTGCGTGAGACTCAGCGGTTGTATTCTGATTAGCTATTGGGTGTGTACCTAAGTCAGCAAGCAAAGGTTTTCATTCTCAGCCAACTTCCTTAGGGTTTAGCATGCTTGGAGTCACTTATCATATCATGTGTTTGTTGTCTATTCATCCCTAAATTGACAAATCAGACATCCAAAAACTGGAAGACATAAACAAAACATTAAACTTCAGTTATCAAAATTCAACCAAAGAAACATTTCTATCTCTGCTCTGTTATCTGTCGTACGAGTTAGGATCTCTATCGTACAAACCTGTTTGCATAAAATCTTGTGTCATACTACACAATATTTTATGTCATACGAGTCAGTTGTTTTGTCGTATGGTTCACAAAAGTGTCATACGAGCCTCTGCTTTTTACATGAAAACTTTTGGTTTGTCATACAGACTCATATCTTGTGTCATTCTAAACTGCATATCCTGTCGTATGAAACTCTGCATTTGTCAGTCCAAAGTTGTGTCTTACATGCCTATTTCAGATTTGTCATTTTTGCCTGATCAATTTGCAGTAAACATAGACACCTATTATCTGTCAATCTATGCTTAGATTGTCATCTTGGTTCACTTGGTTGAGTTATCATCCATCAAAATTAGACTTAAGAAAATATACACCTTGATATTTTCAAAGTGCTCACCCTTAACAAGTTCAAGATCTAAACATCTCAAAGTGCATTATCACCCTCTTTGATAAACTGATCACTCAAACATAGTTTCTCATTAGGATCAATCATCCTTTATCATGAAACTAAAACATTTGGTCAGGATAACCTTGTCCCACATCATAGGATATATCGTTCCTACTGGACTTGGTTCTTATCAAATCACCATCATTGCACTCTTAAACCGAAGATCGAAAAACTTGCAAACTTTTAAACACTTGAATTCTCTTTTAGTGTCATATCACTCTATTTCCTTGAAATTAATTGTTGATCACTTATCAAAACAAACTTTTGGACAATCGAATCCTAGCAAAATAACACACGTGTATGCTCGTTTTAACTAGAGCTCAGAGACGAAGAATCGCAAAGACAGAAATCAAAACATTGGAAACAATTGAAGAGCATATAATCATGGAACATGAAGATGAAATACAAGTTGAAGGAGAAATAACATAACAAAACATCAAAGACATCAAAAAGGACCCTCAATTTGATAAACTTATGCAGAAATTGTTGGAGGAAGAAAAAGAAAAATACTTCCTAATGTTAGCCAAATCTGGTGCTACACTTCCCCAAGATTTTGATGTAAATAGATTAACACAAAAGAAAAGTGATCCTCCCCTAATAACGAACAATATGAGGACATCTTTGGTCTCTGCATGAATGACACATCAATTCCCAGTAACACTAGAACCAATGAAGAAAATTACATACCTAGAAGAGATGAAGTAGAAATCCTGAATAACATCCACTCAAATGAAGATACAAGAAGGGGTAGAGATGAAACAAGAAGAGATCCAAATCCTCCTAGAATACAAAATCAAGGTTATGTAAGAACAAATCATGTCTATAATCCTATCACAACTCTCACACAACAACTACAAGCAATGCAAACACAAATTCAAGATATGAAAAGAGGAAATGTTAGACGATACTCACTTCAAGAAATTTGTCCTTATCCATTCAACAGAAACCTAAACATGATACCATTTTCTATAGGTTTTGAAACTCCTAGATACAAAAAATATGATGGAAGCACTGACCCTCAAAATCATATATGAGAATTTTGCACAATGAGTATGGATTTTTCACATGAGGATCCCTAATTAATGAGACTATTTCCTAAAAGCTTAACTGGACTAGCTATGGAATAGTTCTCCAAACTTCTACCGGGAATCAAATCATTTTCAGAATTGGTGGATAAGTTCGTTTCACAATACTCTTACATCATACAACATGAAGTAACAATGCTAGACCTATGTAACGCCAAACAAAAGAGTGGAGAACCTTTCATGACATTTTTACAATGATGGAGACGGTTAGCTTCACAGTATCCTCGTATAGTGCCATAATACGAAAAAATGGACATATTCATTGACAACTTAAACAATCAAATGAGTTATTACTTAAAAATGCAAGGAAATCAAAGTTTTCAAAAAAATGATTGATAATGGAATCAGAATGGAGGAATCCATGATAAAGAAAGGTGAGTTGAAAATATACAAAGAAGGAGTCTATCTTCCTAACAACAACAATAACAACAACCACAATGATAAACCAAAGTTTTGGAATAGAAATCGAAATGTCGTCAACGATGGAATAGTGGATAAAAATAATGTAAAACCAAAACAATTGATTTTTAATTTATCCACTCACTTAGTAGCAGCACAACAAAACAACAATCACCAAAGAGCAACTATGAAAACTTTCTTTCGAAGACAATTTATAAACATTGGTGAACCCCTTGGGTCAACACTAAAGACACTTCTTGCAAACAAATTGATCACTTTACTAGAAGAAAGGAACTACGAACCTAAAATCAAACCACCTTGGTGGAATGATAATCAATATTGTGATTTCCATCAAAACAAGGGACATCACACAAATAGTTGTCAGAAGTTGAAACATATCATACAAGATATGATTGATAATGGAGTAATAACTATAGATGGACATAAAACAAATGAATCTCATACCGCTTTTAAAACTCCGCTTCCAAACTATGAGAAAGGTGAATCATCAACAACAAACAATGGTAAGGGTAAAGCGAAGGTAAACTACGCTCATATATATGACAATGTGGTGAATGTGGTTGTAGTTAAAGAAAAACAAAATCAAGAACATGCTCAGGCTATCACAAGAAGCAAAGCCAAAGTTGTTTTTCCAAGTCCTACAACAAATGCATCATCCGCTACAACAAAACAATACAATCTAGTGGAACAATTGCAGAAAACACCCGCGCAAATATCCATCTTGGAGCTTTTAAAATTTTCACCTGCACACAAGGAAATTCTTGAACGAGCATTAGTAGATACCACTGTATCTAAAGATCTTGATATCGACCAATTCCAAACCATGGTGGGACAATTTACAAACCCTCATTTCTTGTCATTCACTGAAGATGATGATGTGTCCTTGCAACACCCTCACAACACTCCTTTGCATATTGAAGCCCTCATTCACAAAACGTGAGTTAAGCGTGTTCTAATAGATGGTGGATCTGGCCTAAATATTTTCTCATTAAGTCTTGTTCATGCCTTAGGATATTTAGAAGATGCAGTTGATGTCCGGAAGAGAATCACTATAAAAGCCTATGATGAAGAATAACGTTCCTCCAAGGGAATTGTGATACTACCCATCAGAGTGGGACCTCTACAAAAAGACACAGCATGCCAAGTGCTAGACTTGGACTTATCATATAATGTACTCTTAGGGAGACCATGGATACATGACTTCCAAGCTGTACCATCAACATATCATCAATGTGTCAAAATTCCCTATGAGGGACAAGAAATCACAATCTCTGCAGATGCAAATCCATTCCAATATTGGAGCAATCTAAAAATGGGTCAAGAAGTAATTGTTCCACATAATAGAGAGGCAACATCTTCAAGCACACAATCCAAAGAACAATCATTTCCATCAATTTTATCAAGTATGGAAAAACAAATGCAACTAAGAGATCGAGGGAATGGAGAATATTCAATATCACAATTACCACTTTCTCCTAAACCCTTGGGAAAACCATCAAACTCTAAACAACAACCAATTGTGAAACATCTTTTGATATTTGATGAAGCATTCATTAGTGTTGGAACCTTATCAAAGGAAGCATAAGACAAAGATGTGCTACACTGGTTATACAAGGATGAAGAAGTTCAACAAAAGGTCAACAATGTCAGAATACCGACAGAAAAGTATGGAAAGGGATTTAAAATTCTTAGAAGAATGGGATATACCGGAACAGGTCCTATAGGAAAAAGAAAAGAAGGTATCTCAGAACCTATTCAACCTTACACTCAGCAGACCAATGACCAAACAGGCTTAGGGTATGGACAAGTCAATCTACGAGAAGGCACATATTTTAATCAACAATAAGAGGAATATGAAAACAGACAAGAACAATTGGCAATTGAAAGAGAAGAAAAATCAGCTAAGCAACAAGCACAAGTAAACACAAAATGGCTAAAGAAGCAAGCTTCAAATCAAAAAGAGAAACAAACTAAAAACATCTCTCAAGAAGCATTAAATCTCAATCAAAGCAAGAAAGAAGCTAATATAAGTCTAGGAGAACTCGTAGAAAAGTTGACAAAACTCAATCTCAGTCCTGAAGAGGTTGAAAATGAAAGAAGGAAAAGTATAGCCAGAAAAGCAGAAGAAATGTTATATGACCAAATCTGTAGATTACAGGTTACAAGTGATACAGATTCTAATGAATGGGAATGGAATTCCTATCACTCTGAAGAATCAGTTGAAGAAAAATGCTTTGAAGAAGATGTAGGAGTCGATGTAGTTCACACGTATGCAGGACAAATGTCAGGAACTAGTTCACTTGAATTAGAATCACATTTGGCTAACTTGGACTTAACCAAGGACAATCAGGAACTTCTTACGTGAAGTCATTCTAATGAGAGTACTGTCCTAGACATTGACATACATATCAAAAACTTTGATACATCCATCATGACTCTTGAAATCCTCAAAACATACCAATCTGATGACCCTCTACCTCTAATCCACCATGAGCTTATTGATTGGGAAAATGAAGGACATACTGCTATTGATACCTTTCCAAATGACCATGCCATATCTATATATCTTAATGCAATCGAACCCATTACAACTCTCACCAAGAATGTCAGCAACGCATCTTCCAGTCAAGTGGGTGCCAAATCTCCTAGTCGCAAAAGTGAAAATAAGGAAAGAATACCAAGTATAATGTTGAAAACCATTTATTGCCAACATTAGATCAGGAAAAAGTAAAAAGAAAGGACGCATCTAACGGTGAAAACCTCCTTGAGGCACCGAAAGATGGGAGATTTGACACTTTACTTGAGCACTATCAAGAAAGATCATCCATTTTGATTGAACCAACAGAGGCAGTTAACATTGGCACAACAGAGCAACCAAAGATTCTTCATCCAATGACTTCTTTGTCCAAAGAAGAAATGCAACAATATGTGGAATTCTTCAAATGAAGGCAAATCAATTTTTCCTAGTCATATGCAGACATGCCAGGATTAGATCTAGAGCTTATTATGCATCACTTGAATGTTAGTCCAGGAGCCAAACTAGTCAAACAGAAGTTAAGGAAAATGCATCCTCATATTGCTCTTCTAGTCAAGGCAAAATTAAAGAAATTACTAGATGTTGGATTCATCAGAACAATAGCTTATCCTCAATGGGTATCTAACATCGTTCCTATTTCAAAACTAGATAAAAGCATCACAATATGCATAGAATTCAAAGATCTTAATAATGCATGTCCAAAGGATGACTTTCCTTTGCCTAACGTCGACATCATTGTAGATTTAACTGTTGGACACTCCATGTTTTCTCTAAGGGATGGTTTCTCCAGATACTATCAGATCAAAATAGCACCTGAAGATCAAGAAAAGACAGCTTTCACATGTCCATGGGGTACTTTTTGTTGGAACGCCATGCCTTTTGTATTAAAGAAGTTCTCCAGTCATCATGGTTTAATTATACCATCGATGTTTGCACTCACTTCCCACATTTCAAATGCTCAATGATGACAAAAACGCAAAATAATTCAGTGACTGGTCTGGTCATAGATTTGCATTTTCATTTGCATTTTAGTTTCCATTTCATTCTTGCATGGGATCCTACAAGCTCCTTTTAGCCAAGGTTAAGTCTATCACGGGAATCATCAAAGCATCATCACAAGTGTATACGCAATCAAAATGATGAACTCATCTCTCTCATGATATTATCGAAATAGCCCAAATCTCATGTTATCTCCCTCAACAGAATTAACATCAGCATATCCAAATATTTCAGCAACTTGATATCAACAAACTATCAGTTCTTTATCTCATCAACCTTATCAAATCAAATCAATCAATACAACCTAATTGATTCTATCTTGTCTTATATAGGATGTATCCTTCCTGAAACCAAACGTTATGATCATGTCTTATACAGGATAATCCTTCCTGAAACTAGACTGAATTTTGATCTTATCAATCTAATCAATTAATATTTTTCAATCTTATCAATCTAATCAATCAATAAAATCGAAGAACTCGCATTTTCATCAAACCATAGTTGCAGAGATCAAATCAAATCTATCGAGATATCAATCTCTCAAAAACTCCAAAGCTCAATTATCTCAATTGATCTCCCAAGGGGGCATCATCATACCGGAATTTAGCAATCAAGAGTTGGGGCATCCTATCAAATCAATATCATCATCAAAATGAGATTATTCTTTGAATCAATGTGTCATCACACCTCGCTTCAAAGAGGGGAAAAATGTATACCCCTAAAAATGGTCTGAAGATAATTAATTAAATAAGCAATTATTTAATTAATCTCCCTCCCCAATTTAATTGAATTCACTAAGCAATTTGATTAAATTCCCCTTTTCATCTACTTATTAATAAATCTAAGGATTTATTTAATATGTTCATTCCAATAATCCCCTTTAATTAATTAATTCTCCCCATCAAATACATTTCTTCTAAATCCTTTAATTAATTAAAACAAATCAAATTCATGAGTTGTTGAAATTAATTAGCCTTTTCCTATTATTTGAATTTTTAAATTCAAATTCTCCTAACTTTTAACCACCTAACCTAACCCCTTCTAAACCTAACCCATTCTATTTACCCATGTTCCCTTTCATCCAGCCTCTTATAGGAGCTTTGTGACACTTGTCACTAAGTGTTCCCTTTCTTCTAAACCCCTCTAGAAGCCTCTTGACACTTGTCACCATAGAGATGACATGTGTTCCCTTTAATCCAATCCCCTTTGTCACCCTCCTCCAATTTAACCATTGATATCTTCAGATCAATCTTGACCGTTGATTCTTGCCACCTCACCCCTAGCCTTGGAAATCCTATAAATAGACCTCATTTTGGAGAAATATGGATCCCATCTCATTCTCATCTTATGCATTGTTACTATAGGCATCTAGTTTATAGCTTATCATTCTTTAGAAATGTTATCATGTTCAATCTTAGCTTAATTGCATCTTCATTCTAGCTTATTTTCTAGAATTAACATGAAATCATGTAGCTTAATCATGCTATCATTGCTAGATCATGCATCTTCATCATTTAAATCCTACATTTAAGTGTAGTCAAGTCACTGGAATTTGCATAACCAGATCTGAGAGCAAAATTCATACTCGCATTTACTAGGAGGCGATAGATCGCTTAGCTATGGTTTTGTCTTTCTTTGATTTAATTCACTAACCATTTCTTGTAATGATTTATTGAGTACATTGTGTTTGCAGGTATAGGTACACTTCACAGAGCATGACAATATGTACCCAACAACTTTCGGGCTCTAACTCATTAACCAGAACCTATTTTGACTGGTCTCTTTCATCTTTGGATGGGAGTTCTTGTGTCATGTATTCACACAGTCCTCTCTCATGGGCTATCTTGGTTGTCATCACCTGAATATCATATTCTAAAATCTTGATGATCCAATTAGTCCGCTTCTCTGTTATTCCTCCCTCCATGATATATTCCCACACACTAGGATGTGTAACTTAGACTACCATTTTGTTGCAAGTGATCAAGTGCCAAAATTTATTTATCCCTTTGATGATGGAAAAATATTGTCTCTCCACAAAGTTGTATTTATCTCCATAATTCTTAAGCATCCTGGAATGGAAGGCCATGACATGCTCACCCGTACCTTCATCATATTTTTTGAGTTATCACTATAGTGATGCTATATTCACCGCTATAAACATACATAATAAAATCCTTGGAGAGGTCTAGATTAACAATCACTGAGGTAGGTGAGATATCTTCTTTCACTTTCTCAAAAGCCTATCTCACCTGATTAGTCCACTTGAATGATTGGTCTTTCTTTAGCATGAGAGTGATAGGTCTAATCATTTCTGCAAAGTCTGATATAAATCTACTAACAAAAATTATCTTTCAGGAAGGACTGAACACCTTTCTTATTTATCGATAGGGGTAACTTTTTAAAGGTCATCACTCAGTCTAGATCAATTACAACCCCATCTTTCAACAACACATTGCCTAGCAACTTTCCTTGCAAGACTCCGAATATACATTTTTTGGGATTCAAGGAGACCCCAAACTCTAAGAAATTCTAGAAAACCAGCTCTAGATGATCAAAATGATATTATTTGTTTTTAGAAACACAATTAGGCCATCCAAATAGATCAAAATAATTTTATTTATCAATTCTTTGAAGGCTATGTCCATTGCTCTTTGGAAAGTGGCTCCCGCATTGGAGAGATGAAAAGGCATTTTAGCATACACAAATGTTCCCCACTTGGTGGTGAATGTCATTTTATGTTGATCCTATTCTTTAACTAAAACTTGATTATACCCTCAAAAAGCCATCCAGCATAGAAAACATCTCGGACCCTGTCACGATTTGCAAGATTTTCTCCATGGAAGGAAGAGGGTAATGATCTTTTAAGAAAACCTGGTTTAGTTCTATAAAATATACATAGAGGTGGATGTCTTTATTTTTGTGTGGATAGGAAATAAATTATTTGGCGGGATATATAATCCATGAGTCAATAAATTTTTGGAGTTCCTAAGACATTAGGGTCTCAATCTTGGGATTGAACGGTCTCTATTTCTTCTTGACAGGCTTTGTGATGGGGAGGTATACTCAAAGAGAGTCAATCCTTTGTAAAAGATAGTCAAGTGTTGTCCTAGTGGGCTCCCTTAACTTTTCATCTGGTCTACTAATCAATTTAGACATCTCAACTCTCTAGGAGTGCTCCTAATCAAGATGTGCTCACTGGTTGCTCAGGCATGGTTGGGATTCACAAGGGTAAATCCAACCTCACACTTTCAAACTCCTAAAAAATTCTTGTGGAGGTTGTAGTATGTGTTTATGATGTTTTCCAAGGGTAATCAACTGGTTTTGAGTATGGTTTTGATTCATTTCCCCATTGCTCCTTCCTTTCCCTATTTTCTAGGCCTAGTAGCCCTAGAGCCCCAATTAGCCCTACCTAACCGATTTTTGTGGATTTTCTCACAATTTCCCCAAAGACCCACACAAAATATTTTATGGTCGAGATACCCTTTTGGGAGTATTTTCCAATTTATGACATGATAAATCTCAGTATGACCGTACATGTACGGAACCCGAGAAATGCTTGTTTTAGGTGGTTGTAAGCTTGTTTTAGTCTTTTTCCAAGGGTTTGGTGTCTTCCTTGATCTACCACACCTCCAAACTCACACATATGCTCTGGCACACCCCAATTTCTCATTCCAAACACTTTTCACTTCCAACCCTGCTCATCCCTGCAAGCACTTGCATAATTTCATTCATTTCCTAATCGGGCTATGACTGAGCTCGCCTAGGAAATGATTCTCATTGGCCTTTTAATGACCTCCAAAGGAAAATAAAGAATATCTAAAGAATGTTTATTGAGAAGAACTCAAAAGACTCCAAGTTGGAACCATGTTTGGGCCCCTCAAACCCCTACTCAGACTGAGAGCTTACAAAATTAACAACTCAATTCAAACCTGCACAAAAACTAATAAAAATGCTTCATGCGCACTACAAGAGAATTTAAAAAACAATAAAACAAATAACAGCAACGCAATCAATCCATTAAGTACAAACTGCTGCTCTAATTCTTTGAAAAACATAAGGTAAAACTCAAAAATGGACTCCAATTTGTATTCCAATCTACTCCAAAAATTCAACAACCTCATTACATTCATTCTCAGGGAATTTCTATGCTATGTTTTTCCTATCTAACTCTCCATCGGTTTCCTAACCAATCTTTTGCTCAAAAACGCAAAAAGTTGCTCAACGTTGCAAAAAGTTGTCAAGCAACTTTGACAACTTTTGCCAAAAAGTGCATTTTTGCCTTACATGCTTTGTTTTCTCCTCCAAACCATCTAGGATGAATAAATACCATTAAATTAACATTTCCCAATGCCAAAAAAGGCTATTCAAGGCATTTTACATCAAAATGCAAGATTATGACATTTTAGGCTTACAAGGGCTTACAAGCCAAAGTTGAGCAAATGCATTGTCCTAAGGACATTCAACCTACCAAAACATTTCAAAAACATATGAGTACCTAAGAGAAGAATCTTATTCACCATCTCAAACCAAACTATGAAAAAACACACCAAAATGAAGAAGTTGTACTCAAAACTAGGTGCTCTTGTACCACTTTGCACCTTCGACAAGCTCAATAGTATGTTGAATGACCTCCATCTTGTACCATTTAAAATCATCATAGGACTAGGTAAAAACACCTTTATAGTTCTCACAAAAACAAATTAACTTATCTTTATCCTTTTGTAAAACATTCTTTCTCACTTTTAGCTTTTTACCTTTAGCAACCTCAAGCTCAGTATAATCTCCCTTGTCCGCTATGAATTTTCTCTTTGGGAATCATCACAATCAAATAAGTTTTCTAAGGTAATTAACCCTCTTGGAAGATTATTATTTCTAAGATGGATAATCTAATCCTCATACACTTATGTTCCTTTAGGTTGCAACTACTTGGCAAACTCACAGGATTGTTGGATAAACATTACAATTCGCTCATCATTCTCAAACACTTGCCAATTTTGATCATTATCTGAGATTGTTGGTCTCACCATCACCTAGACATAATGCTTCTTATTCAATAAGTCAAATATGGGGATCAAACTAAGATCTGATTGTAGCCAACCAATCTGCCATTGTATTTTGCTTTCTAAGAATCCCTTGAATATCAAAGTCTCTGAAACTCTCTATCAGATCCTAAACTCTATGTCAGTATGAGTGCATGTGTACATTTTTTGTTAAAGATATTCCCCACACTTGCTTAAACACTATCTCTAAGTCTCTGGGGACTCTCGCTTGATACCCATGCATTTGACAAGGCTCGGTCCATGAACCAATCCTTCATACTCCACCTCATTATTTGAGTAGGGGAACTGAAAACAAAAGGATCTAAGGGTTTGCTCACTAGATGGGGAAGTTAGGCAAATGTCAGATTTGGAGCTTGTCTTACACATCACTCCATCAAAATACTAAGTCCAAATCCTAGAATTCCAATCCTGTTCTTCTTTCCCTTTATCCTTTGAATCCTTAAAGACCTTGGTGATTACTTGATCTTCATCAAAAATCACATAAGTTCCAATGTCGGTAGGATGGTAATTGCCAAATGGATCAGTATCTATAAACTCATTGAGAAAAACTTCTTATTCAGGAGTCCAATCACTCGTTACGTCCTCATCTTCTAGTATCTCAACACATTGCATTTAATCTTTGGTAATAGAGGTAAAGGATACCTCAAAATTCATCAACGCTTCATCGGTTACATGCTCAAAATGAAAAGACTTAGACACTATTTTTAACTTATCCCCATGCGTAGTTCTTAGACTAAGGTGAAACCAATCTAGGGAAAGATACCTACCTATTTTTTCAATGAAATCTCTTGATAGGTAAAGACCAAAAATAGGGGGAATATCAACTATCACCACCTCTTGGGGAACTATGATTCTAGGACAAGCATACATGATCAGCAAGAGCTTTCTAAATATACATATGGCTTGAAATTTTTTCTCATCAAGTTGCATGAGTCCTCTATCTAAGGGCTCGTATTCAAGCTTTAGGACCTCAACTATTTTTTTAGGCATGACAGTAGTGCTTTCTCTAGAATCATTCATTAAATATGAAGTAATTTATCCCCTACAATAAGAGTCAAAAACAAGGGAGTAGGCATTGATTTATCTACCTTTTCATTCATGGGAGCCTCTCCATTTGTGAGCACTATAGTGTGATGTGATTGACTCCTGGCTTTAGGCTTTTTATCTTTCGCTAATACTAGCTTTGTCATTGATCTAGTGTGGTATTCTTTGACTCACCTAATTCTTCCCCCAACAAATATTTCTGCTCACCACAAAGATACGCTCGTAGGAGCCTTTTGAGTTGTTCCACCATATTCAATATCGGTGGGATAGATTTGGATCCTTCTTCTTATAAGGTGTGACCTCCTTGGGCTTTTGGAAAGGTGTAATTATGGCAAGTTGGTCTTGAGCTTTGTTTGAATACATCTTAGGCTACCGAATCACAATTTCTCCCATGAATTTGTGCTTCGAGTCGAGGTTATAATTAGATTGTACATAAGGATATTTTGAGGTTGAAGCATCATTTGCAAACACCACTTTTTCACCCTCCATTCATGAGAAAAGAGTAAGATCCAGGGTAATTTTGGATTCTTATTCCAAATACATGCCTTGCATTTGAGTGGTCAGCATAGAATTGTCCATCTCAAGATAATCATATACTCCAGTGTCAGAAGTAACTCCTTGGCTCCACTGCTCGGCTACCTTCTGTTGCGAATGGCAATTTCGTGGCATGTGAGCTTCATTACATGGAAAACGCTAGGAATTAGTATTGTCCGCTAAATTATTTTGACCCAGAACCAACTCCTTGTTTTGGTTTGGCATAATAGCTTGCAAAGGAGTTGATATTGGTATGATTTTATTTTTTAGTTATGTTTAATCAGCCTTTGCACCCCTCTGAAACTATTTTTGTTGATATGGAGGCCTTCCACCTTCATCATTCAGAAACGGGCGCCTTGTGGGTGTTGCTTGATGTCATTTGATGTTGATTATCTCATTTGAAAAGGTCCATAATAGGTTTTTCATATCATTCTCTTTAGCCACCAATGAAGTTGAAGTAGAAACTCCACTTATTGAGCATTAGGATAGATATACATAGATTTTGGAGGTGTTGATGTTCTTAAAGGTATCTGTTCTGACATTTGGCCTAACAATTCAGAGAAGACAAGCAAGGGTGGTCTTGGTAGGAGCTTCCCAGCATCAATTAGATTATTCTCAGCTCGACCTTCAAGCTCATAGGCATCCATAAGAGTATTCCCACTGAGAGATTGGATCATGACAAATACATCAGAATTAAAAGCTTTTTTGATAAAAGACAAATGCCATATCGATGGGAGGATGAGTAGTTACAAGGATCCTTTGCCAATTTTTATGGAACCTATTTTCGAAACCAGTCATGGCTTCTTAAGGAGACCACTTAATGGTTATTAATTATTGTAACAATCAAGATCTATCGCCTTTCTCAATGAAGCATTCAAAAAATCAATCTTTGAGTTGGTCCTAGTCAACGATTGAATTTGCTTGCATAGATCTAGACCAATCTTGAGATTTCCCTTTGAAGGAGGCTGCGAGTAGCCTTAGTGCCACATTTTGTTGCATGACATTATGCATAGTAAAAACATCTACTATGTCTTGCAAGTGCTTCATGGGAGTTTTATAATCCTCTCTAGTAAATTTAGGTAGAACCTTCAAGGCAAAATCTGAGATAGGATCCCATTATGCAGAAGGCGTGGATGGAATAAGGGGACTCCCACTATTCCATGTGACAAAATTTTGAGCGAGGACTTCCATTTACATAGAGGATTGGATTGGGGCTCTTACACCACCTCTTGAGCTACTTGTCTGGACTGATACCATAGATGGTACCAATAAGCTAGGATTTATGCCAGTCTGGGATCTAGTAATTGGCCTATGGCTCATACATCCACTTTTTCTAGAAAAAACTTCAGTCCCATCCGGTGTGCTAGAAAAATAACTGTTGATGCCTAAAATTTCTTTTAAGACAATAGACTTATGGGAAGTTCATTAAGTAGGGGACATATTGCACCTCAATGAACAACCTCCAAGATTTTAGAAGCTACCTCTTCATTTATGCAAAGGGAAAAGGGAGAGAAAGAGGACTGAAATTAAAATAACTAAGGCGATGTGCCAGACATTAAAATTTTAGATGCATGATAACCATACATGAAATGCAAAATTTAAAGGTTGGAAACTCATTAACCCCAACTGTAGTAAGAATTCACAAACATCATAATGTAATTAAAAAACAACTAATACTAAATTGACCTGTTGGAACTCCTATGCTGAGTGGATGCAAATTGACTAAGTAGGATGAATCTCTGAAAGTTAATCAGACCTTGTATAGATCTATGGTTACTGAACTGTTGTACTTGACTCGAACTGGACTGGATATTATGCATGTTGTTTGTCTTTGTGCAAGATTTCAAGTTGATCCTAAAGAGAGTCATGTTACTTCTATGAAGAGGATTTTCATATACTCGGAGGGGATGGTTGATTATGGTTTGTAGTATCCAAAGAAAGATGATTTCATATTATATGATTATACTAATGATGATTGGACAGGTGATGTTGATGACCAAAAGAGCACTATCGGTGGAGCTTTCTTTTGGGGGAAGAAGCTGGTTTCATGGGCGAGTAAGAAACAAGATGTTATATCTCTATCTACTGTTGAAGTTGAATACATTGTTGTTGCTAGCAATTGTACTCAGGTAGTTTAGATGAAGCAGATGTTGAAGGATATTAGATTTGTGTATGATGAGCCTACTATTATATACTGTGACAATTCAAGTGTTATTAACATTTCCAAGAATTTGGTACTGTATTCTAAAACAAATCATATCAATTAAGTACCACTTCTTGAGGGTGAAGGTCAGTGAGGAAGAAGTCAAATTGGAGTATGTATCTACAAAGGATCAGATTGTAGATATTTTTACTGAGCCTTTTCCTATAGATGCATTTGTTTTTTTAAGAGACAAGTTAGGGGTCTCTGGCCCTCCTAATGAGAACTAGATGCATTGAGATGCGTAAATCCAATGGACTTCAGAGTCTTTATTATTATCTAAATTGATGAGTTGGTGTTGCTAGTCCGCTGGGGTAGTTAGTGTGTGATTTTATCCTAAGGAGGAGAGATTTTCCTTCTTAGAGGGAGAGATGCATGAGTTGTTTTTGTATTTGGCATTGTTGTCAAAGGGGGGAGAAGCATGTGAAAAACTACCTTATCTTGGAAGCTTTGTGTGCATGATCTTAGGGGGAGATTAATGGTGTTGATTTATTCCTTTACATTGATTGTTTTTTACATTCATATGTTTCCATCAATTCCAAAGGAGGAGATTGTTGGATATTGTTGCTGCTAGGATATGTTATTGTCATTGATGTCAACATATTCTTGTGTTTTAGTGTTGCAGAGAGTTGTCTTGGTGTTCTGGTGATTGTTGTGAGTTGATCTAATTGGTTTATCTATTTGATATCTTGAAACAACTAGAGATACTTCATTCAATATGCTAAGTGGTGATTTGATCAAGTTATGGATTTTGGTATGAAGATTGGTTTTTCAGTGTTCAGTGTTGCAGTGCTCTAATATTTGATCCATTGTGCTCCAAAAAAATTATATCTTATGTTACAATTTTGGGAGAGTGTTTGGGATGTTCATGTGTATCCTCAATTCAGATGGTTCATGATCTGGTTCTCTGCAAGTTATCTTTCTTGCCCCAGTTGATGTTGTTGAGTGTTCTTGAGTATCAGTGTGTTGATCAATGAAGATTTGATTAAGTGGTGTTGGTGCAGCTATTGCAGATGATTCTAACATGCTTGTTGGTGTTTCCTATTTTATTTCCTATTTATTTTAGTGGTCCGCATTGATCATTGTGTGTTTTATTGAAGATCTTATGGGCCTAGTGATATTCTCGTGTTATTTGACATTTTTAATGGTGTAGCTTGTTGCGGTTCAACTTGGCAAGATTTTTGGTGGTGTTTCATGTTCGATGGAGTTGATTTGGGTCCATACTATGTCGTCTTGGAATTGTATTGGTCTAGTGGTAGATTTATATATCATGTGATGTAATTTTGTAATTAGGTGTTAAGGGTTGAGTCAACCTTGTAGTCAAGGTTGATGATTTGTATAAATGAGTGTTATATTCATGTAATTTGGGTATGGGTGTTGTGTCTGCATTATAAAAGAGTGGTGTATGTGTGAATAAGTGAATTTATCTTTCGGTGTGAAGTGTAGATTAGAGTGTGTTGTAGGGAAAATAATTGTGCTTAACTGGAATTGTCATCAGGCATTAGAAGATGCTATTCTTTCAGTTCATCTTAACCGGATTGTAGTCTAAATATTATTGTAAGGTAGTGAACCTTCCCTGAGGGTTTTATCCTTTCAGGTCATTGTATTTTGAGTAGTGAGCTCTAGGCAGTGTGCCTGAATGCATGTGCATTCCCCATTATAATATTTACACATACTACTGTAGAGTATCATCTTATTGTGGATAGGTTCCCACTATGGTGTTTCCCTTAACCGGGTTTTCCATGTCAAAAATCTTGGTGTTATGTGTGTTGTTGTTGTTGTGTCTATCTTTTTTCTTGTTGCAGTTTATAAGAATTGAAGTTGTGCTTGATTTGTTTAATCCGGTGAAAATTGATTCACCCCCCCCCCCCCTTCTCTTAGTTTTCCTTCATTTTTGTTGCCAATAGATTCGACCAACAAAAGTTATTCCTGATATTACAAAAAGCCTCTACATATTCAAAAAAAAAATCTTTGCCATAAAGCATTATCCCATAAAACATAAACAAACGTATGAAAAGGTCGAAAGTCACAATCCAATTATCAGATTTACAATGAAAATTAAAGGGTGAAGTTTGAGTTACAGACTAAAATTTTGTTCTCCATTTCAATTCCCTTTCAAATGATGCCACAATTATCTTTTATATCCTTCTCGGACGTAGGCATAGATCTCCAAATAACAACCCAAACATTTCTTGATCACGTGATCGGTCCCTCCTTTGACCTTTGTATCTTCACTCCCTTTTCATCATTACCGTTTTAACCATCTCAATAGAATAATTATGCAAATCAATCTACATAGCCTCTAATTAAGCCTCCATCATTGGATGAAACCTAAGCTTTTCACAAGCTTTGGCACTTTCCAAAATTGTGCCCTCCTATTCTCTTTTTCCTTTCAAATCCCATGTGTGAGACACGTGGCACACAAGTGGTAAATCTTGGTGCATCTACCTCCCTACCTCAAAGAAACCCCACCTACTTTATGTGTGGCAGGCCTGATTTGAAATGGGTGGGCCCCTTTTGGAGGCCAAAATAAAACCCCTAGAGGGGACACATGGCAGTATGGTGGATCCAGGTGAGGGCAAGTGAAAAGATCCTCCTCAAAACCACACCCATTCGACATGTGGTGAAATAAGGAAAAGGCCTCAAACAAAAGAAAGGGCCCAATGAAATATTGAAGGGGCCCACGAAAAGACTGGAGATTTATCCATGGGGTATATCCAAGAGAGATCTGATAGTGACCATAGCATAAAATACTTTGTTTTTCAACCTTGGTATCTATTAAAAACACATCATTGAAGAGTACAATTTGTTGGAGTAATTTTAGGACAATTATCTAATCATTTATTAATTAGGTCCTTTAATTACTTTTTCACTTAAGCTAAACTTAGGTTCTTTTTATTATTTAAGTTTTTATTTCCTAGTTTTAGTTTTGGATGTAGTTGAGCTTGTAGCATTATGAATTGCACCCTATGCAATTCCATGTCACATAAGCACCTTCGCTTTAAGCTGACTGAAGTCATTTGTCACCTATTTGTCCTTTTGTCCACATGGACTACTTTGTTAGCTTAGAACTTGACTTTATCGTACGTGTGGACCAATTGATCGATGGACTCTAGCACACTATGAAGACATCTGCTTGTTGCGCTAGCATCCCATAAATATGTTAATTTGCAAGTGGCTATTTGAGCACTATGCCTACTCCCAGAAGAGTTCATAACGCCTCTGTTTGCGGCCACTGATGTTAAGATTTTTCTTGGGATCTATATATCATGCATTTTGGGATATTTTGGGGAATTCTTGATCATTTGGAGACTTCTATAGCTATTTGCATCTGATTATTGATCTTTCATAGGTTTTTCCAACCTTTTAAGACCACCATTATCATAGCTTCTTGGAGAATTGGTGGTGTTGGTTTCTCGTGTTGGAGGGGATTTCTTTATTTTTCTTTATTTGCATGTTAATCATTTTCCATCTAGCTAATTTATTATCCTGATTGTCTACATTTAGATTTATTATTTATTTTGTCAATCATTGTTATTGTCAAGGTTGTCCATGGAGGTGGAAATACCAAAACGGGGGTTTGACTGAGGTAGACCTCCAAATACAACCCACAAAATTTTCTTTTGTTTCTTGTGTGTGGGTTATTGATCGAGGGAAGAAGCTTGTTTAGCTAGGATTCAATCATGGGCTGATTGTAAGCTTCCTTCACCTTTTTCTCATCTAATTCTATCTTTCCTCATTTTGTTTTCATCATTGTACTTGTTCGAATATCATTTGCTTGGTAGTATAGTCACATTTGTGTCTTTTGTACAGTCTATGTGCTCTATCTGTATAGGACGTTAGTGCGCTGCACTAGTGTCCTAGTTTTGTATGCTCATCCTTAAGACACAAGATTAACAAAATTGTTTGAAAGCCTTATCTATAGCCTATTACTTTAGTTTTGGACTTTCATCCCCTAGCTCACCCCTAGTGCTAGTTTAAGTGAGGTACTGCAAAGGTAGGTTTGTTCCTTGAGGTACATCACTTCGAGCGTAGAAAATCTCATCCTCTATAGAGATTAATTTAGCTCCTACCTTGCATTGCTTTAGTTCTCCTAATTTTAGCATTAGGGTTTGCACCTAGGTTTCATTCATTCAATGTAATTGTATCTCCATTATTGTAATTTCAATCATTCTTTGTGCATAATACAAAATTATATGGTTGTTATAGAGCATATTATATTTGCTTGATATTTTTTATGTGATAGGTGTTTTTCTTGTAGTTGATTATTGGCTCCTTTTGTTGATCATCAACTTCTTCATGTAATACCCTAAAAATGGTCACCTAAACCATGGGCTCTTAATCTAGACAACGTCACCAAGGTCCTAGCCAAAGGAAATTAAATCAACCTTGAGCACCTAATTAATTAATTTTTCAATCATTAATGTTACATGGCAATTCAATCACTCTATATTAATTAAATATTTATTTAATTAATTAAATCATTCCAAGTAAATCATTTTGATCAATTATCCTATTTATTTAATTAAATATCCTACCATATTTAAATAATAAATAAATTTGTCATTTAATCACAAAAACAGGAATTAATTTACGAAAAGAGATTTATCACAAAAAGAGGAATTAATCTACAAAAGAAAGGGTTAAATTGAAAACAAAAGAAAAGGATTAAATTGAGAGAAGAAATCAAACTTAAGATGTTTCTTTTTCTAAAATTGAGATAACTTGAGAAATCATAAAAGTAATTAAATTGAATTAATCATTTTCTCTAAAAATAAAACTTAAAGCTTTTCTTGAGGAAAGAAGTTCAGTTGCATTGAAAATCCTTTTTCTAAATAAACATCTTGAGCAAATTAAAGAAAAGTGCATGGAATCAACTAAATTTATCTCCAATGCAAACTCAGACTTATAATCTGAATGCATTCAATCAAGCTATAATTGGAATCTATCTCAAGATTAACTTAATTTGATCTATCAATTATTTCAATCAACCTGGATTGTGCTTTTTCTTGAGGAATCTCGGCCGCTATTGTTAATCAATATTGACCGTTGGTCTCTCTTTTGAGTCCCTATAAATTCAGCCTTCATCTCTCATTCAAAACACCCTGGAGATTTATTGTTATTGTGCAATTTTTGCTCTAGAGTCATTGAAAATATTGTGCTTTGAGATTATTGCATCTTAATTTGCTTTTTGCATACTTAGTTTAATAAAGATTGCTTGAATTCGTCTAGCTTAATATTCATTCATCTAGGTTAATATTCATTCATCTAGCTTAGTATTCATCTATCTAGCTTAATATTCATTCATCTAGCTTAATCTTGCATATCTAGCTTAATCTTTCATATCTAGCTTAATCCTTTATCCATTTAGCTTATTCTTGTGCTCATATAGATTAAATCCTTCATTTTGGTGTAGTCTAGTCACTGGTATTGCTTAGACAAATATGAGAGCAAGTCTTACTCGCATCTTTTAGAAGGCAATAGGTCAATTTGTTATGGCTTTTTATATTCATGATTATATTTGTCTAACCATGCATGCAATGACTTAATTGAAGTGTTGTGTCTTACAGCTTGCAGATACTTATCCACTTTTCACACACATTTTTGGCGCCCACCGTGGGGCAGAAGACTACATCTTTTAGGCTTGGAGATTAACTTATTTTTATTTTTTAGATTTATTTTTAGGATTTTTTTTTCGTACAGTTGCTGCAAAAACTCGTACGATTTTTCACAGAGGCCCGAATGACAAATTGCAGGTCTCGTACGGTCCATCGTGAATTATTGTACGACTGGGTGAGAATACTCATACGGTATTCTGGTTTTTTATATTAAAACAAACTGCATTTTTATGGTTTTTCTTGTTGAATCTTTATGGTACTAATGTTGACCCTGGCTTGTTGTCTGTCTGCCTGAGATTTTCATAGCCTAACCATTTTTTTGCAGAATGCTTGTCGGAGAAAACATCTGTCGCACAAAAATAATATGACTACTAATTCATTATTTTTGCAGGTTGCCTGAGGAGATTCAAGTGAACTTCATGTATTCTTTAAATTCATTTCCTAGGCACTTAAATTGCTATCTGATTAATGAACAAATATTTCTTTTGTGTTTTAAGAAAGATCTAAGAGGTAGGAGAGTATGCTCTTATCTGCATAGACAATCAGAAATCTAGACCCTCGAAGCCTTTTCTAAGTTTTAAGATTTGTGTACCTTTAGCGGGTCTGTCACAGTGGGAAAAAGTAATCACCCTGTGAGAACAACCCAAGTGAATACAGCTGGACCTGAGCATTCCAACTCATTATAATAATTAGGCCTTTGGTGATTAAAGTCTCAAAGGATGAGATTATTTGAGTTTTCTCTTTAATATCTCTCACATCGAGTATTTTTGTAGGGCCTCACAGTCTCAATCACATTTACGTGACTACAACTTGTTTCGGTACCTTGTCGAGCTATATGCCTCAATCATGCTTGCGTGACTTCAAGGGGTAATTTCGAATGGAATTCCTGACTAAGAACTATAAGATAGAGGCTACCTAATTCACCTTTGAAAGGGGGATAATATTTATGCAAGAGAGATAGTAACTCTACCAAAATAATTGTCATTTGTGCCCCCATTAGCGTTTGGAGTCGGCTAATACGACATTGAGAATCCATTGTGTGAGACTCAATGGTCGTATTCTGATTAGCTATTGGGTGTGTACTTGAGTATGCAAGCAAAGGTTTTCTTCTCTAAGCCAACTTTCATAGGGTTAGCATGTCGTGCTTGAAGTCATTTTACATCTTGCGTGTTTTCTGTGTTTTCATCCCTTAAACAAAAACTGAAATACTAAAACTAGACAAAACAATCAAAAACGTCAACAGCTCAATGATCAAAACTCTGTCCTAGGCAAAATCTAGTCTCTGTCAGTCATCAAAACTTTGTTTGTGTCAGAATATCATCTTTGTCTAGTCCACTATTGTATGAGTCTATTGAATTATTGTATGGTTGTATACGTTCTATCGTATGAGTTTTAATTGGTCTTGTCAGTTTATCATCTTGTCCTAGCATAATTGTCGTTCAGGTATATAGAATTGTCATTCTATTACTAGAGAATTATCGTTTGACCTTTACTATATTGTCGTACAAATAATCATCATACTCATTAGATTGTCATTTGTCTCACTAGACTATTGTGCAATTTTAGGCAGCAACTCATACGAGAAACTGCCTATGTCATCTAAGAACTATTAAATTGTTGGCTGGGTCATAAAACTCTATAATACGAATTCCTGATTTTATTGGTCTAGAAACTTGTCTGTCTACACACTTTTCCAGAACTGTCATACTTGCCTAATCAGCCTATAGTGAGCATAAATCTGGTCATCATAATTATGCGCATAAACAACCTTGATAGTGTACCCCTATCGTTGTGTTACACAATTTTGTCGATCATCTTTTAGCTAGTTCAATCAACTACTTATCAAGCTTAAGTTACTTAGATCACGTCTTATATAGGATAGATCATTCATGAAACCAGACTGAGTCTTAGTCACTTCTCTCAAATCAAACTAAGTTACTTAGATCACGTCTTATACAGGATAGATCATTCCTAAAACTAGACTGAATCTTAGTCACTTCTCTCAAATCACTGCGTCAAATGAACAACTAGCTTCAATTTGATCTTGACTTCTGCATCACATATAGTTCACAGTCACATCAGTCATAAATGCCTGCTCAAAACAGAAGTTCTCATAAGAAAGTTGCCAAAGGTAAAGGATCATCCTTTTCATTACAAGATAATTCATTCTTTGTAGAGGACCCCGCCTATAATAAACCTTAATCATCAAATATACCAATTTTTTATCAATCCTTATCTCCCACCATGTCTAGAGAAAGGAAAGAAAGAGAATCTATTAAACACGATACGTATGACAATATCAACACCCATGCTAATGATAGTGATTCCTCATCTAGTGAGTCTGAAGCCTCCAAACCTACAAAAGTTGTTATAAATAGTTGTCAAAAGGATAAAGATTTCTGAAAAATGATGAAGATTATCATGGCTAGAGAAAAAGAAGATTATTTTCTAGAGCTAGCAAAACAAGGTGCTAAGCTTTCTATTGATTATAACATTGAAACCCTTTCACTAAAGAGGAAGAGACACCCTTAGCGCTGGTAAACAAACAATAACAAGCATTACAGACTGAAATAACATAAATGAAAAACAAGGATAAATCATCAAAGCAATATTCTTTGGACATGATATGCCCATTCCCATTTGACAAAAACCTTTACATGCCTCCATTTTCTTCAAGATTGGAGATTCCTAAGTTTGATAAATATGATGGTAATGCAGGTCCTGAAGACCATGTCAGACAATTTTGTGCTTTATGTATGGACTTTATGCACGAACAAATGTATCTCATGTGCCTTTTCCCAAGGAGTTTAGGGGGACAAGCTATGGAATGGTTTTCAAGCCTACCTATGGAAATCAAATCTTTTGAGGAATTAGTCAAATTGTTTCTCCAACAATACTCCTATAACATTCATCATCCAGTCACTATGATCGAGCTTTGCAATAACAAATAGAAAATAGGAGAACCTTTTCTCACTTTTCTTCAACGTTGGAGAAACATGTTCTCTAAATATTCGCTACCTATTCCAGATTCTGAGAAGATGGACATTTTTATCAATAACTTGATCCCTAAATTGAAATACAATATCCAAATGTAAGTGTACCCTTCATTCAAAAAAATGGTAGATAGTGCCCTCAGAATGGAAGATGTGCTTATCAATAAAGGAGATATATCACTTTGGAAAGAAACACAACAAAGATCTAGTTCCAAAGAGAAGAATAAATACTGGAAATATGGAAAAGATAATAATAGAAACATTGTTAATGATGGAGTGGTGGACATTGTTAAACCAAAATCAAAACCCTCAATATTTAATCTGGCTAGTGGTACACAAGCACTCAAAGCAGTTGAAATTGTGGTGGAAAACCCTTCGAAGAAATCGAAAGAGTGGTTTAAAGAGAAACCTTCACTTTCAAAGCCTAACCACGATTTCACTCCTTTGGAGGAATCGCATTAATCATCTCTTAAGACTTTATTGGGAAATGATCTGATAACATAGCCAGACAACTCTAGAGCCTATGATCTAGAAGTTAAACCCAAATGGTTGAGGGAAAACGAGTATTATGAACATCATCGAAACAAGGATCATATAACAAACAACTACATGAAACTTAAACATGAGATTCAAGACCTCATCGACACTGGCAAAATTGTTGTTGGAAATCACATGAGTAATGTTGATCACAAAGCCTTTAAAGATCCCTTGCCTACTTATGAACAAGGTGATTCCTCAAAATCCAAGGGAGGTGCCAAAGTCAATTACACCTACGTTAACAATGACAATGTGATCAACATGATTGAATCTTTCCAATCTGAGTATTGCAACATAATTATAGTCAAGGATAAACAAAATAAAATGCAAACTACAACTGTCGTAACCCAAGCTCAAAAGAAGGTTACTCTAAAAGGAGTTAGTTCCTCAACTCCTGAGCAAATAACATCAAACCTACCGAATTCTTCAAACAGACAATCAGATACGATCACAACTAAATCTAAATAGTTGGCTTCATCATCCTCTCTTGGTTATAGTATTGTCAAACAATTGAAATGAACCACCACTCAAATCTCCAATTTTGAACTGCTTAAGATCTCTTCTGCTCATAAAGAGATTCTGGACAAAGCTTTGCTCACTACTAATGTCCCTAAATATTTAGATGTAGATCAGTTTTAATCTATGGTAGGTCATCTAACTTTGCCTCACTACCTCACCTTCTCTGAAGAAGATGACAATTCACTTATTCACCCACATCACTAGCCATTGCACATAGAAGCTATGATCCATAAACATCGAGTAAAATGTGTTTTGATAGATGGAGGCCCTGGGTTGAATATATGTACTTACAATCTACTAACATAGTTGGTATTTTCTGAACATGTGATTGATACAACAAAGAAAATAATAATCAAATCTTATGATGAAGAAGAAAGAACCTCTAAAGGTCTGGTACTATTACCGATCAGGGTAGGACTTGTGGAGAGAGATTTTATTTTCCAGGTGCTTGATCTTTCTCTTTCATACAATATCTTGTTGGGCAGGCTATGGATTCATGAAATGCAAGCAATACCATCTACCTATCATCGGTGCTTGAAATTTCCTTATAATGGAGTTGAAGTCAATATTTATGTTGCTACAAGTTACACCTATAGTGCATTAAAACAATGTACTGATACCTTTATTCCTCATAAGAAAGCAGCCTTTGTAGCTAAAAGTTCATAAACTTTGATGAAAGATTCAGAAAAGAAATTGAAAATCATAGGTACTAGCATGGATGGATACAAGATAGAACCTGTACTTTCACTAATGTCCCTTCCTCCATCGTCAAGACATTCTGGAAAACCATCTAAGGTTATGAAGCCACAAAATTCCACTCCAAATGTCATTTATGATGGTATTTTTGTATAGTCCTCTACCTCCCTTGCAAATGAAACAAAAGAGGAGGTTGTTCTCAAATGGCTTTTCAAAGAAGATAGTGAAAACAAAGAAGTGCAACACTATGAGATTTCCCATGAACATTATGGTCCAGGCTATAAGATGATTCAACGCATGGGATATTTAGGTATCAATCCTCTAGGCAAGTGTCAAGAAGGTATTGTTGAACCTATTAAGCTACAAACTAAGTCTACAAATGATAAATCTGTGTCGGTGCTGAAAAAATTGGTTAATCCAGAGAACCGGTATATTAGCTGAGATTTATCATTGATGACTAACACTAACCGGTGGAGTGGAACTAGTGGAGTGGTGTATCTCAGTAGAAAAGGTGAAGACTTGTAAACAACATGCAAGCAGCATCAGAGACAGGTGATCAAGGTTCAATCAGCTCAAGGGAAGACAAACTAAGCTAACTAGTCTATCATTCAAGAAGATCAGTGTTGAGGTCAGATCTTCAAGTTGGTCATTTTGATGATGATGAAGGTAACTTAGGAAAGAAGGCTTGAGGTTTTATACAAACCGAAACCTCATTGGAAAATAGGAGAAGAGGCTTGATGGAAGTACTCCAAACCGGCATGAAAGGATGAACCAATAATGAAGAGTGGAGTGGTATATCGGTAGACCAGTGAAGCAGAAGGAAGATAAGTTGTCACCGTAAATTTTGGAGCGATGATCGATTACATAGTTGTGATGGAAAAAGGTGAGTTAGTGATTTTGTGTTAATGCCAAACTAAAGGTTGGTGAAGTCAACCTCAATCATCATGCAGTTAAGCCATGATTACTTGCGGATTTTTTGGTTCACATTTAAAAGACTGAACTTGACCCAAAAGTCGCTATTTTTTGGGGATGCAGTGGTAGTTTTGGATAAGTAGTTGGTGGAATTGTCGCAGGACGTGCAGAGAAAGAGCCAAAAGATTTGAATTTAATATTACTAATAACTTTGATTGCATTGATTAAGCAAACACCTTAAGGTGATGGCAGTGAGTGTATAAAGTGTTTTGAGTTCATATAGAACATCTTGATCAAAAAATTTGCAAAGAGCAAATCCTATGAGAGGTAATCCAAAGTGCAAAGTGAAAGAGTGAGGAAGTGATAAATTATTTAGCAGAGTAGAGTGTGTGTGAAGTAGACCAATAGAATGCAGATCTAAGGGTATGAGCAGAGAACCGGTGTAGTGCAGAGCAGACACAATCGGTGCAAACAGAGTATGATTTTCATTGTGATCTGATCAAGCTATTAGTAGCTATTCCAGCAGATCAACTTTTTATTGCTTTCTAACCATTGCAACTCAAAATCCTTTAACCAGGTGGACTTTAACAGGTCCATTTATAAAATCCCTTAACCAGGTGACATCTTAATTGATGATCCTAAGTCCTTTAACTAGGCTACCTTTGACAGGGTAAAGGCACTAACAGGCCTTAAATAAAATCTGTTAATCGGGTGGCACCTAACAGTGTCTTTGTAATCTCCTAATAGGGATGGCTCCTCACCGGGCGTACTCCAGAAGAGTGCAAATTTTGTGAGTTTCTACTCACACCGTGGTTTTCTCCCATTTGGGTTTCCACAAGATAAATCTTAGTGTTACAATGTATCTTTTCATGCATGCATGTTTTTCTGCAATAACTGTTTGTATTGATGAATATTAAGTTAGTGCAGACTGAATTAAAAGGTTTTAATTTTGTAAAACTGGTAAAGTGTTGATTCACCCATCCCCTCTCAACACCAGTTGGGACTAACAATTGGTATCAGAGCCTTGGTCCTTAGATTCAGAAGAGGTTAACAACTTAAGGAAATATCCAAGATGATGCAAAAGGAGCGTCCTAAGTTCTCTAAGGAGAATTACACCTTATGGTGTGGTAGAACGAAGCTCTACCTAAGAACCCTAGGAGAACAATACTAGAATCATGTAATCATAGAGTACAGTGAACCTATAGGGGCTCTCACTGTAGATCAGATCAAAGAAAAGCAAGACAACATTACAACTATCAATATGACTGCTAGCACTCTATCTGATAATGAGTATGCTAAGGTTCAAGATCTGAAACAACCTATGAAATATAGAATAAGTTAAAGATTGTTTATGGAGGATATCCTCATGTTCAAAAGGCTAAGGTAGATAGCTTAAGAGCCAAATTTGATGAGATGAGGATAGAAGAAGGAGAAAATATAGAACAGGATAGAAAAAGAATAAAGAATGTGCTAAATTCTATCAAAGGTGCTGGAGGAAAGCTTGAAGAAGAAGATGTGGTCGTCAAAATCCTGAGAACCTTGCTACCACAATATGCCATAAGGGTTTCTGCAATTCAAGAACTTGGATCCTTGGGAACAGTTAGTGCTTCGCTTGACTCACTGATTGGTAAGTTAACTACCTTTGAACTGAGCAACTATGATAATAGTGTACCAAATATTGATGCTTCCTTCAAAGCTTCCATGATACATACACCAACAAGGAGAAGAAAATAAATCAGAAACAGTTTTACTACAAGAACCGGTCATTCTTATGAATGTGACAACCTGTTATCTGAAGAACAGGAACAAGATGAGATTGAAGCTCTATTAGCAAGAAGGTTGCCAAGAGGAAAAGGAAAGTATAAAGGTAAACTTCCCTTGAAGTGTTTATCTTGCAATAAAATAGGTCATATTGCATCCATATGTCCTGAAAATGATAGGAAGGATAATTTTAGAAGCTACAAAGACAAGAGCAAGGAGTGTTATCTTGCAGAAGGAGTTACCGATGAAGAATCAAAAGGATCTGATGGAGATGGAATTACATTTGTAGTGGTAAAGGAAGACAACATAGAGGAAAATGATATAGCATTCATCTCTAGTTCAAACCATTATGGAGACTGGGTAAATGACAGTGGTTGCAATCACCACATGACTGGTGACAGAAACAAATTCCTTAACATGAAGTACTGTAATGAAGGAACGGTGAGATTCGGTAATGATGCTCCTTGTGTAGTAAAAGGTAAGGGATCTATAGCCCTAAAAGATAATACAAATTATGAAGATGTTTATTGGGTAAAAGGGCTGAAATATAGTCTATTAAGTGTTGCACAACTTAACAACAAGGGTTACCAGTTAGAATTCAATGAAGGAATATGTAAAATAAATGACAAATTGGGAAGTTTGATTGCTACCGGTAAACAAGCTAGAGGTAATTTGTTTCACCTAGACACCACTATAGGTAGTTGTCTAATGGAAAAGGTAGAAGACAATTGGTTGTGGCACAAAAGACTATGTCATGTTGACTTTGATAGCATAGAAAAAGTCAGTAAGCTGAAGTATGTCAGAGGTATGCCAAATATTATGAAACCTAAAAATGCTATCTGTAAAGAATACCAACTAGGAAAGTTGACCGGGTCTAGTTTTAGCAGCAAATCTTATTCATCTAAAAATGTGTTAGAGCTAGTTCATACAGACTTGTGTGGTCCTATGAGGACCAAGAGTTTCTATGGGGACCGGTATTTCATGTTATTTGTAGATGACTGTTGTATTCTTGAAAGAAAAATTTGAAGCCTTTCACATGTTTAAGGTCTTCAAGGCTCGAGTAGAGAGAGGAACTAGTAAGAATCTGAAATGTATGAGATCAGATAGAGGAGGAGAGTTCACCTCTCAAGAGTTCATGAATTATTGTGAAGAACAGGGGATTATGAGACAGATGTCTGCACCCAGAACAGCTCAGCGGAATGGGGTTGATGAAAGAAGGAATAGAACTCTGATGATAAAGAAGGATATTCCACATATCTTCTAGAGAGCAGCATTAAGAATTGTTGTGTATACCTTGAACCAGATAGAGGTGAAGAAAGGGACAAATAAAACTCCCTATGAATTATGGTGTGGATACTCACCCAATGTGAGCTATTTCAAAGTATTTAGAAGTAGGTGCTATATCAAGAGGGATGACTATTCTAGAAAGTTTGATCCCAAGAGTGATGAAGGAACCTTCTTAGGTTACAACACAAAGATTAAAGCATATCAGTGTTTGAACAAAAGGACCGGTAAGATTGTGGAGAGTATCAATGTCAAAGTGGATGAGTTCTCTGAAAAAAATGAATAGGATAGCAAGAGTGAACCAGAGGATTATCAAGGATTCGAGTACACTGTACTGGTCGAACTTGCTGAAGAGAATCTTATTACAGTAGAAAATTAGGAAGCATGTGAAGTAGAACCTGCACAATCGGTAGAAGAAGCTCCAAGAAATGAACCGGTACTAGCAAGGTATGTCAAAAACAATCACTCCGCTGAAAATTGCATTGGTGATAAAGATGCAGGAGTATTGACTAGAAGAAGAGCAAGAGAGAATGCTTGTCTTCTCTCTAAAATTGAGCCCAAAACAACAAAGGAGGCTCTAAAGATGAAGACTGGATTGAATCCATGGAGGAGGAACTGGAACAGATTAAGAAAAATGAAACTTGGACTCTAGTGCCCAAACCGGAGGACAAAAATGTGATAGGCACTAAATGGGTGTTTAGAAACAAAATGGATAAAATCGATCAAGTAGTAAGAAATATAGCAAGGCTGGTCTACAAAGGGTATTCTCTAGAAGAAGGTTTGGATTATGGAGAAACCTTTGCACCGGTGGCCAGGCTAGAAGGGGTCAGAATATTGCTTGCTTATGTTGCTTACAAGAAGTTCAAAGTTTACCAAATGGATGTCAAATCACCATTCTTGAATGGTGTTTTAGAGGAGGAAGTGTAAATAGAGCAACCGGAAGGGGTTTATATCAGAAGATGCAAGAGATATGGTATGCAGGCTTAAGAAGGCTCTATATGGGCTAAAACAAGCACCAAGAGCTTGGTCTGAGAGGTTGCACTCATATCTGGTAAGCATAGGATTCATGAGAACCAGTAACAACAGCAATTTGTATCTGAAGACCGGAGAAAAAGGAAAGCATCTGATTACAAAAAATTTTGTAGATGACATTATCTTTGGAGGAGATGATGAGATGAGAAGATGTTTTCCATAATAAATGAAGCAAGAGTTTGAAATGTCCATGATTTGTGAAAAAAAATTCTTCATTGGCCTGCAAGTATCACAGCTAAAGAGTGGTATATTCATTAGCCAGACCAAGAACATAAGGGAAATTTTGAAGACTTTTGGAATGGAAGATTGCAAACCTGTTGGAACTCCAATGGTTACAAGTTGCAAGATCTCCAAAAATGATGAGGCTCATGAAATGAATGAGACACTTTATCGATCTATGATCAGTAAGTTGTAGTATGCAGTACACAATAGACCATATATAGCACAAGTTATTGGCTTGGTTGCTAGATTTGCTGCAAATCCAAAAGAGACTCATATGGTGGTGGTTAAGAGAATATTTGGATACCTTAAGAGGACTAATGAGTATGGTCTCTAGTATCCACATAAGGGATATTTCAGTTTAAGTGTCTTCACTGATGCAGATTGGGCAGGAAACATTGATGACAGAAAGAGCACTAGTGGAGGTGCATTCTTTCTTGGAGACAGGATTGTGTCATGGACAGTCAAGAAACAGAATTGCATCTCTTAATCCACAGCTGAGGCTGAGTATGTGACTGTTGCAATCAACTATACACAAATAGTATGGATCAAGAAATTATTGGAAGGTATCCAAGAAAAGGTGATTGAACCTATGGTGATTCACTATGACAACACCAATGCTATAGAAATATCCAAGAATCCGATGATGTATTCCAAGACAAACCATATAGCTATCAAATACCACTACCTCAGGGAACAGGTTCAAGACAACGAAGTGAGATTGGATTATTTACCGACAAAAGAACAGGTGGTTGATATCTTCACCAAGCCACTACATAAGGACACCTTTGAATACCTCAGAGGTAAGCTAGGGGTGATACCCCTACCTACATTAAACTAAGTAAAAAAAGGGCTTTACATCAATCTGGTATGATTTCATTATGAAAAATCTCTAAGACTAGATTGATAAGTGTGGACTACTCTAGTTAAGTGGAGCAGTCTTGTAAGTGTACTGAAATACATCTTTGGCATTGTTGTCAAAGGGGGAGATATTACTATAGTGCTTGAGTATTGGTAAGTACTATTAGGGGGATATATTCATTACTCAGAGAAGAAGTAATGACCGGTACAAGAAATAAAGGAAGAAATGAAGAAAGTACATGTAGGAGAAACTGATAAGATAGATTCTGAAGTGTTGCCATCAATGCCAAAGGGGAAGATTGTTGGTACTGACAAAACCAGTTAATCCAAAGAACCGATATACTAACTAAGATTTGTCATTGATGACTAACACTGACCGGTGGAGTGGTACCAGTGGATTGGTGTATCTCAATAGCAAAGGTGATGACTTGTAAACAACATGGAAGCAACATCAGAGACAGATGATCAAGGTTCAATCGGCTCAAGGGAAGAAAACTAAGCTAATCGGTCTGTCATTCAAGAAGATTGGTGTTGAGGTCAGATCTTTAGGTTGGTCATTTTGATGATGATGAAGGTGACTTAGGCAAGAAGGCTTGAGGTTTTATACAAATCAAGACCTCATTGGCAAATAGGAGAAGAGGCTTGATGGAAGTACTACAAACCGGCATCAAAGGATGAACCGGTAATGAAGAGTGTGGTGGTATACCGGTAGACCAGTGAAGCAGAAGGAAGGTAGGTTGTCACTGTAAATATCGAAGTGATGATCGGTTACATAGTTGCAATGGAAAAAGGTGAGTTGGTGAGTTTGTGTTAATGCCAAACTAAAGGTTGGTGAATTCAACCTTAATCATCATGCTTTTAAGCCATGATTACTTGCGGATTTTCTGGTTCACATTTAAAAGACTAAACTCGACCCAGAAGTCGCTATTTTTGGGGGATGCAGTGGTAGTTTTGGATAAGTAGTTGGCAGAATTATTGCAGGGTGTGCAGAGAAAGAGCGGGAAGATTTAAATTTGGTATCTATCGATATCTATAATTGCATTGATTAAGGAAACACCTTAAGGTGATGGCAGTGAGTGTATAAAGTGTTTTCAGTTCATACAAAACATCTTGATCAAAAAATTTGCAAAGAGAAGATATTGTGAGAGGTGATCCAAAGTGCAGAGTGAAAGAGTGAGGCAGTGCTAAATTATTTATCAGAGTAGAGTGTGTGTGAAGTAGACTAACAGAGTGTAAAGCTGAGAGTATGAGCAGAGAACCAGTGTAGTACAGAGCAAACACAATCGATGCAGACAGAGTATGATTTTCATTGTGATCTGATCAAGCTATCAATAGCTATTCCAATAGATCAACTTTTTGTTTCTTTCTAACCATTGCAACTCAAAATCCCTTAACCATGTGGACTTTAACAGGTCCCTTTGTAAAATCCCTTAATCGGGTGACATCTTAATTGATGATCCTAAGTCCTTTAAGCAGGCTACCTTTAATAGGGTAAAGGCACTAATAGGCCTTAAATAAAATCCCTTAACTGGGTGGCACCTAACAGTGTCTTTGTAATCTCCTAACAGGGATGGCTCCTCATTGGGCATACTCCAGAAGAGTGCAACTTTTGTGAGTTTCTACTCACACCATGTTTTTCTCCCATTTGGGTTTCCACGAGATAAATATTGGTGTTACTATGTATCTTTTCATGCATGCATGTTTTTCTATGATAACTGTTTGTATTGATGAATATTAAGTTAGTGCGGACTTGAGTTAAAAGGTTTTAATTTTGTAAAACTGGTAAAGTGGTTATTCAACCCTCCCCTCTCAGCACCGGTTGGGACTAACAAGATGGACTTGGATGCCATTTAGAGGAGTCATCAGATTATAAACATACTTCTCATCATCAGTCTAAGTGGAGGAAAAAGGTACTACCTTCAACATTATAGGAAATAAATACTCACCAAACTCCGGAAGAGTATGAAAAAAAACAAGAAAAATTGGAAATCAAGAGAGAAGAAGCAGCTTGTAATAAAGTTCCAACTGTATCAGTAGTAACAGTACAAAGAATAGAAGTCCCAAAAGATATGGGAGAAGAAATGGAAGGAATTAAAGAATTGTTTGCACCACTGAACATTCTGATCACATACACAAGTAGAATGCAAGTAAATGATTCATAAATTGACTCGAATGAGTATGAATGGGGTCCAGAGCCTCTATTAGATGCATCTACTAAAGAAACTCCTAAAGAACCTAGTGATATCATAGATGAAGCACAATTGATAGTGCACTCGAAACTACAAAAGGAAATAGAGGAAATCAGACTAAAAAGACAAGAAGACTATGAACAACAACTGAAAGAAGAGAGAACACAAGAAAATTCTTCACCACAGAAGCAGGACCGATGATTAGTTCAGAGGAAGCTGAATGGAAAAGATGACAGAGACTAACAGAGTCATCAAGGTTATGTCAATAGATATGTCAAATACAAGTGATCATTGAACCAAATCATGAAGGAACTTGCATAATCAAAGATGTAGATATTGATACTATACATACTTTTACTAAGCCACTTGAAGAAGAGTCAGAGGCTTTATCTTCTGACTCTGACCACTTTGATATAAGCTCTATTTATGACATTACCTACTCAACACCAAACTATGAATACTTCATCATGAATGTTGAAACTTTGTCTGTTGAACCTGTTACTATTGAACCGTGATATGTAGTCCAGTCTGAAGTAGAAGACGATGCTAGTGGTAAGTCTGTTGAGTTAGGTCCACTAAATACTAACATAAACTTCGATAATCATATTCTAACTCTTCCTGATCTTGAGACGCTTACACAAGGTAGTCTTCTGTAACTTGACTTGTCGGTCCGAGGTTGTGATGACAATACCATGAATTCTCTTGAACCTATTAAATCTTTATCCCTGGTACATCTTGAGCTTATTAAGTGTACTCTCCAAGGTCAACCAATGAATATACCTACCTTTGCCAATGACTATACATTAGCCTGTTATCTTAATGCAGTTGAACAAATAGACTTTTCCACCAGTGAAAAAGTGAGAACATGACAGCACTAAATGTCAAGTATTTTAGTCGCAAAAATTTTTAAAAAAGGAAAATAAGAGCTTCGATGGCGAAAACCACACTATGGCAGTATCAGAATCAAAAATAGTAAAAATAAAGGATGTACCTAACGGTGAAAACCTCTCTAAGGCACCTGAAGGTGAGATACTTGACATTTTGCCTATTCACTTTCAAGAGCGATCATTAGTGCTGATTGAGCCTACACAGCCAGTAAACATTTGAACAGAAGAAGTTCAATACACCATACATGTAGCTCAATCCTTGTCAGTCGAAGAACTAAAAGAACTCACTGATTTCTTCATGGAAAAGAAGATCAATTTTGCACGGACATATGTTGATGTGTCAAGTCTGGATCCTGACCTCATAATGCATCATCTTTCTACCACTCTCGGAGTTAAACCTATTAAGAAAAACTCCAAAAAATGCATCCTCGTGTTGCATTACTTGTCAAGGATGCGCTAGAAAAATTACTAAAAGCTGGATTCATCAGAGCAATTGATTATGCTGAATGGATATCTAATATTGTACCTATTTCCAAACTTGACAAATCAATACATGTTTGTACAGATTTTAGAGATTTAAACAAAGCTTGTCCAAAAGATGATTCTCCACTACCCAACATAGACATGATCATGGACATGACTATTGCCTATGAAATGTACTCTTTAATGGATTGTTTTGTTTTTTTTCTGCATACAATCAGATCAAGATTGCACCTGAGGATCAAGAGAGAACAACATTCACCTGTGCATGGGGAACATTCTACTAGAATGTAATGCCCTTCGGCTTAAAGAATGTATGCGCTACTTATCAAAGAGTTGTAACGATAATTTTTCATGATATGATGCACAAAAACATGGAGGATTATGTTGATGACACTCTAGTTAAGTCTATGAAAATATCAACATATCTATCAGAACTAGGTCTAATATTAGATAGAATGGAAAAATTCAAACTCGGATTAAATCCTAAGAAATGTGCATTTGGGGTTACATTTGGTAAACTCCTACGATACATTGTTTCAGCGAAAGGAATTAAAGTGAATCTAGAAAAAGTTAAGGCTATCATGGAAATGTCACCTCCAAATAATATCAGTCAAATGAGAAGTTTAAAAGGGTGCCTCCAATCAATAAGATGCTTTATTTCTCAGCTAGCAGATAAGGCTCAACCATTCACAAAGGCATTACAAAAAGGAGTTACATACAATTGGGATAAAGATTGTGAACAACATCTAAATAAAATCAAGGAATATCTTTCTAATCCACCTGTATTGATGCCACCAATTCAAGGCAAGCCATTGATTCTTTGCATATCATCTATTGATACATCACTGGGGACACTTTTGACACAGGAGGACGAGAATAAAAAGGAAAGAGCTACATATTATATCAGCGAAACCTTGGCGTCCTATGAGATGAACTATACTATCATAGAAAAATCTTGTTTTGCATTATTCTATGTATCACAAAAATTAAGACACTACATGTTATCACATTCTATCAAACTGGTGGCTAAGATTGATCCACTCAAAAACTTTCTCAACAAAGTAACACTTACAGGAAAATTGGCTAAATGGGTCATGGTTCTTACAGAATTTGATATTGAATATATATAACACAAAGCTATCAAAGGACAAGTCATTGCAGATCAACTTGTTGATGCTCCTCTTGAAGACAATCAACCTTTGTACATAGAATTTTTGGATGAATCCATCATGCACCTTACTGAGCGATCCCGAAAAAAGTTCTTTGATGGGTCTTTCACTCAACATGTTTCTAGTGCTAGAATACTTTTTATCACTCCTCAAAGATATTCAATCCCAAAGGCTTACAAGATTCTCTTTCCTTGCACAAACAATATTACGGAATATGAAGCCTTGGTAAATGGAATCAAGTTGGCTATCGAATGCAAGGTTGTTGAGTTACACATCTATGGAGACTCTCAGCTGATTATCAACCAAATGAATGATATATATCACTCGGGATGAGAAGTTGATGCCCTATAAAAGAATGGGTGATGACCTCAAGAAATACTTTACCTTTGTATCATTTCAGTAGATTCCCAGATCAATAAATAGAGCAGCAGATTCTATGGCTACTTTGGCATCTATACCACAGCTACAAGAATCTAAGTTCCACTATGAAATCCTGGTGGAAGAGTTACATTATCCTGCTTATGATTCCCCTGAGCCCTGGATGGTCTGTTCTATCATTTGACATGATTCATCTTGCTACAGCCACATTTACTCTTACTTGTGTGACCAAATTATCCCTGCTAATATTACCCGTAATGAGAAAAGAAACCTAATTCAAAACGCTTCACGGTATATCATCATTGCTAACGATTTGTATAGGTCAAGTTTGGATAGTACTTTTCTTAGGTGTCTAGAACTTGAAGAGTCCCAACGTGCATCATCTGAAGTGCATGAAGGTATTTGTGGATCTCATTCAAATGGTCTTACATTGGCTCAAAAAATGCTAAGGGTCGGCTACTACTAGCCAGATATGGAAAAAGATGCTATAAAATTTGCTAAAACTTGTGAGAAGTGTCAGCTACATGGGAACCTCATACATGCTCCAGCAAGGGATCTAATACCTTTCATCACACATTGGCCTTTTCAACAATGGGTGTTTGACCTCATTGGCCAAATATATCTTGCATCATCTAACGAACACAGGTTTATCATAACTGCCATTGAGTACTTTACTAAGTGGGTAGAAGTGGTCCCGCTAATCAAAGCAACTGGTAAACAAGTAGCTCTGTTCATCCTTAACTATATCATCCACAGGTATGGGTTACCTTCTTCAATTGTGACTGACAATGGAGGGCAATTCAAAAACAATGATCTATATGAGCTCTGTGAAAATTTCAAAATCAAACAGCACTGGTCATCCATATACTACCCTCAAGGTAATGGACAAGCTAAAGCATCTAACAAAAATCTGTTGACTATCTTGCACAGAATGGTAAACAACTCTGGGAAGGATTTGCATCTACAGCTCAAGTCGGCACTATGGGCTTATAGAATAAGTATCAAAACACCTACTGGGGCTACACCTTTTTTTGTAGTGTATGGATCTAAAGCAGTCTTTCCTGTTGAGGTGGAAATACCGTCTTTAAGAGTTTCTTTGCAAAGGCTTATTACTGATGAAAACTACAAAATATCTAGATTGCAAGAACTCGAGTTACTAGATGAACATCGACAAGTGGCGTTTGATCATCTGAGAGCCTACCAAAAGAGAATGTCTAGAGGTTATAACAAGAAAGTTTGACAAACAGAATTTCAGGTTGGTGACCTTGTTTTGAGAGAAAATCCTAAAAATCAACAGTTTCAAGACAATAAAGGGAAGTTTGAACCCAGCTAGATGGGTCCCTACTTCATTACTACAGTCTTTGGCTTTGGTGCCTATCAACTCTCAACATCGGAAGGAGAACAACTTCGTAAACTGATCAACACCATCCACTTAAAGAAATTCGTCACTTAGTGTTCTCTGCTCCAACAACCTGTATAGCTAAAAAGTCCTGAAAAAAATCAAAAAAATCAAAAAAAAAAGAAGAAAAATCAAATGCCTTGGTGAAAACCTAGTAAACAGGCACCTTGGTAAAAATAAAATTATTTTCCAAGCAGGTGAAAACCTGGTAAACAGGCGCCTCTTGTACTCAAGCACTCCATCTATTAATGCAAATTTGACATTTCTTGTTTTTATTCCCGCTTTCCTGCATCTTTGCTTTCGCTTGTACATATCTTTTAGTCACTTTTGTGACATCCACATTCTTTTGGATCCCTCATGGCTTGAAACAAATAAATGTCCTAGTCTTAGGGTAATCAATTGATCAATTTACATGTCCTAAGCAGTATCAACCAAGTCATCTTTCTGTCAGTAGTACCAGGTCATCTAATCTGAGTCAGTCACTGTCTCCAAACTGCTGAAGAGTTTTATCACTAAGTAAACAAACAAAACAAGACTACTAAAAATAATCACTAAACTTTTTGAGATATGATTGAAATTTTTTGTGTGTTGTCTTTTAAATTGGTTTTCAATTATTATTCCCTCTGAGTAACTCGAGGAAGTCTATCTTGACTAAGAGGAGCAAGGATAGGGGCATAACACTTTTCTTTGTTTTTTGCTTGTAGGAATGATTCTGATGATCTAGAAAAATCTAATCAGCTAGGTGTTTGTGATAAGTACCTTCACATCAAGGTGAAATCGCCACACATACATCGACTCCGCTTATTTGTATGCTATAGGGAGGTTGGATTAATTTCTTTGTCTTCTTTTAGGGAATTTCTTTAATGTGCAATCCGGATGCATGTGTAATCTATCCAAGGATATGAATGATAAAAGGGTCATTACAGACAAGATAATCAATAGTTGCATATAAAAAGGAAGGAACTCTATTTTGCCAGTTGTGTTTGTAAAAGGCTCAATGATGATAATTAAGCATACAAAATCCAATGACTAAGTTTAAGTTGCATTCATTCTAAATTTTATGCATTCAGACAATTTTGGCATGATAGCAATGATCTCATTATCTTTTGAATGAGAGTCTGAAGCAATCGTCATTTCTCAGCTAAGTGGTACCCTTTCTCATCATTGGTTCTTCGATCGATTACTTGTGTATTGAGATGGTTAGCTACATACATGTGCATCTTATATAGATCCATACATTTTATTATATCTTTATTTGCATTCATGTTATTGCATGAAAAATAAACATTTGCATTACTAGTTACTCATTTTCATTATTTATTTGCATGTGAAAAAGAAACAAAAAAAATAACATCCAATATTCATCTCCATTACATACATCCATACTAAAATGATATGAATACATATAGAATAAAGCATATAGAAAGACATCTCATAATCAATCAACACAAGTACAATAAAATCAAATCAAGAGCTCCTATATCTCATCATAATCTTAGTGTCTAAGAGTACAAATTATATCAACTATCAAATACAATGTCTCATCGGAGCAAGAATCGTATATGCTACAAAAATGGGGTATATAACAAAATCTAGGAGATATTACAAATCTATCTCTTTACCTCTCCCTCATCGTCGAGTGGAGGAGGTGGTCCTTGTTGATCGATGTCCTGTGTAGGTGCCCTAGCTCCCTCAGATCAAGCCATATATTGAGAATACAAAACAAACTACTGTGCTACTGGGATCGCTATGCTATAAGCTACAACGTAATAAGTTGCATGACTCGTTTGATGCAACACCTCTCGCTGAAGACAATCTCACTCTTCTCTCACATCTGCAAGTTGTCGATCACGCTCAACTCTAATCTCAACAATCTGTCGGTCTCACTTTGCCAGTTGCATCTGTGCCATTGTCAACTACGACTGCAAACCTATCAACCTAGCCCTCAAAGACCATACTGCATCTAGTTCTCCTTGTTCTCTCCCAACATCTCCCTCTCCTCCTCCCTTCTCATCTCTTCGCTACCTAACCTGCCTAGGAGCTTCTATCTCCTCCTCACCTCCAACCTCTATTTCCCTAGAACCGCCTGCCTCAACCTCAATAGCTCCTAAGGATCCACCCTCCCCTCTCTATCAATGTCAACCTCCTGTTGTTGCCATACTGCTACTAGAACTAGGATCACCTCCTATTCACCCAAGTACATCCACTCTCTACCCTATACCTTCCCTCGTCCCTGACCTGGTACCTATGCATGTGCCTATGTTGGTGCATCCTCCTCAATCTCCTCTATAAGAGGCACATACTCTCCCGAATCTGTAAATTGAGGAAAAGGATGTCTCTAAAACCAATCTCTATACTAGGGAAATACCCCTGCATCTGCTACATCCTCTAGGTAATCCCATCTCTATAGTTGTAAACCCGCTAACTTTTGCATGCTTAACGCATATGGCATTCTTGGTTCCCATCCTCGTCTCTCCTCGTCTCCATATCAAGCATAGGTTGTGAACTCCTGGGATATACTCTGTGGTCTCCCATACTATCTCATCACCCTAGATACTACAAATCGCTCAATAATAGATACCAATCTGCCAATGAGAGGTCGATTCATAAACATCTCCTTCCTATGTGCTCACCAATCGTCCCATAGCTCTAAACCCCTATACGGTCTCCATACTACAGCAATCAAATCATCCAATTGCCTCCTCCAATAATCAATCTTTCCCAGGTGGGGCTAAGTAACATAACCTAAATAACCGCATACAATAGGATGGTGCACCTCTCTAGAATCATCTACAATATGTCTACATACCAAAATGTCCTCACATGCCCATATCTGTAACACTAGGACACTTGTTGCCATGCTCTTCCCCTCCTGATGCACAATCTCATGCATCTCATGACACATATGAGCAAGTAAGCATGATCCTCACCCTAATCTCATGGGATGAGTCAACAACCTCTCAAGCATTCTGCCCCAACCATATAGAAATCTTTGTTGTCCTTTATCAGGCATCACAAAACAATTGCATACCAACCAAAACGCAAGCCAGAGGGTACTGCGCACCATATTTGCTCATCAAATCATCCCAAGTAATAGCACGATCAAGAATAGTCTCATCATGGAATATCCATCTCAAAGCCAAAATACCCGGTCATGGAGTAGAATCATAATCAACCTTATCTCCAGCAAATAGAATCCTCAAAATCCTATATATATCCTTCGACGTGATGGTCATCTCTCCAACCAGTAAATGAAAGGTGTTATGCTCATAAAGAAATCGCTCAACTAAAGAGGTGAACATACCATGATTCACATGGATATCACGCATCTGTAATAGGTATCTGAATCCACACAAACCAATATGACCTATCTATGCATCTGATAAATCTCGCACTAGCCTTATCATCGGTGGAAATGTACACCAAAACTGAATATCAGGAAACTCAATCTGTAAATTGAATATACAAATCATCAATATGTGATCAAATTCACACTAAGAATATGATAAGCATGCTATAGAATCCAAATATACAACATTCAAAATAAAAAATTGTTGTTTACATTCTCAAAAATACTCGTTGTTTTTTATACGAGTTTCCACAGACAAGCAGAAACTCATACGAGTAAACAATAGGCCCCGCACGAGTAAACACTATCATACGACCATTTAATACTCATCACATGACTCAATGGTCTCATAATAACACTGTCATATGATTCATGGGAGAACACCAGATGACAAACCCTACTTTCCCATATGACAAAATACAAATGGACAGAAACTCATACAATAAACAATATAACACTGCACGATAAAACGATAAACATGACATTAAAATGGTTTTAAAATGCAAAATTCACAAAAAAATTCAAATTTTGAGAAATGCAAAGGCTAAAGATTGATCACTTACTGTTGGGTCATAGTACCGCAGTCGATTATGACGTCTCTCGCACTTGAATTGATGCTCTTGAATTGGAATTGCCATTTTTCTTCGCATGAGGTTTTTCAAATTTTTAAACTTTGAGAGGTAAAAATGATTTGAAAATGACACATGGAACCCCTTATATAGTCCAAACCCTAATTTTTAAACTTGCTCCAATGGACATAAAACTTGTACCCTAAGCTAAATCGACTGTCCTGAGTCCATTTTTGGGATCGAAATTGAAATTTGACGTCAATTCTCTAGTCAAAATTTTACAATGTTGACCACTTAGCACTACCATCCTCAAGTCAATTTTTTGAATCATTTTGCACTCAATTCAATTCTAAATCTCAAATCATCTCTGATCTCAAAATTTAATCTCCAACATCAATCTTCGTACTCAAATAATTATCATTGCTAAAAATTGCCTAAACATTGTTGTACCCTCGCTATCTTTCGATTTCACTCTTGAGGGAGCATAGTCATAACACCTTTTCAGTCATCATCATCAAAATTTGAGAAATTTTTTCAAATCCTCATCTAAAGTCAAGCAAAAATCTTTTCAAACAAAGAAAAACAACTAAACCTTGTTACTAGGGGCATCTTAACTCAATCATGTCGTATCAAGTTGAGATTCTTCGATGTCAAATAAAGCAATCTCTAGGGGCATATCAATTTTTGTCCTTATCTGAATCAATCGTCAAATCGGTGTTCAGTTTCATCACATTAAAACAAGCTGGACATTCTTGCTTTACTCAGTCAGTTCTTGTTCAATCAAGTTCGGAATCGGTTTCGCTTTGCTTCGCTCTATCAAGTTCAATCAAGTTCTAGATTAGTGCCTATTTCTTGATCCATCAAGTTCAAGAACGTTATCTCTCTCTTTGTCGGTCCTAGTTCAATCAAGTTCAGGATCGGTATCACTTTAATTAACTCTCTTTAGTTTCATCACTTCAAATCAAGATGAACATCTTGCTCTTCATCAGTTTGTGATCCATCAAGTTCAAAACTGATTTCTATTTGACATCAACTATTCTTTGAACCAACGCATTGCTCGCACATTAATTCAAAGAGGGGAAAATGTAATACCCTACAAATGGTCACCTAAACCATGGGCTCCTAATCTTGACAACATCACCAAGGTCCTAACCAAAGGCAATTAAATCAACCTTGAGCACCTAATTAATTAATTTTTCAATCATTAATGTTACATGGCAAGTTAATCACTCTATATTAATTAAATATTTATTTAATTAATTAAATCATTCCAAGTAAATCATTTTGATCAATAATCCTATTTATTTAATTAAATATCCTAGCATATTTAATTAATAAATAAATTTACCATTTAATCACAAAAAGAGGAATTAATTACAAAAAGATATTTATCACAAAAAGAGGAATTAATTTGCAAAAGAAAGAGTTAAATTGAAAATAAAATAAAAGAATTAAATTGAGAGAAGAAATCAAACTTAAGATATTTATTTCTCTAAAATTGAGATAACTTGAGAAATCAGAAAAGCAATTAAATTGAATTAATCATATTTTCTAAAAGTAAAACTTAAAGCTTTTCTTGAGGAAAGAAGTTCAGTTGCATTGAAAAGACTTTTTTCTAAATAAACATCTTGAGCAAATTAAAGAAAAGTGCATGGAATCAATTAAATTTATCTCCAATGCAAACTCAGACTTATAATTTGAATGCATTCAATCAAGCTATATCTGGAATCTATCTCAAGATTAACTTAAGATCTCTCAATTATTTCAATTAACCTGGATTGTGCTTTTTCTTGAGGAATCTCAGCCACTCATTGCTAATCAATCTTGACTATTGGTCTCTCTTTTGAGCATCTATAAATTCAGCCTTCATCTCTCATTCAAAACACCCTGGAGATTTATTGTTATTGTGCAGTTTTTGCTCTAGAGTCATTGAAAATATTGTGCTTTGAGATTATTGCATCTTAGTTTAGCTTTTTACATACTTAGTTTAATCAAGATTGTTTGAATTCATTTATCTTAATATCCATTCATCTAGCTTAACATTCATTCATCTATCTAGCTTTATATTCATTCATCTAGCTTAATCTTGCATCCATTTAGCTTATTCTTGTTCTCATATATATTAAATCCTTCGTCTTGGTGTAGTCTATTCATTGGTATTGCTTAGACAAATCTCAGAGAAAGTCTAACTCGCATCGATTTGTTATGGTTTTTATATTCATGATTATATCTGTCTAACCATGCATGCAATGACTTAATTGAAGTGTTGTGTCTTACAGCTTGCAGATACGTATCCACTTTTCACACACACACTACATGGTATCAAATCCTTTCTATCAAGCTCCTATCGGCATGCCTAAGGGATCCAACCTAGGTAAAAAATTGTCCACTTTGGTCTCAAACAGAGATTTCCATCACGTTCACAACATTAAAAAACCCTACAATTGATTGTCATTTTTTCAAAATTTGAGCAATTGAAATTTTGGGTCAAATTGGCTTAGGGCATGCTTTTCGAGGTGATTTTTAGAGGTAGATAAAAACTTTAGGCACTTTGGAACAAAACGGAGGTCATCGTTGTGTTTAAAAGGCCCAAAAAAACTAAAATCATTTGTCAAATCATTGGAATTAGAGATCAAGGAATTCCTTGCAAATTTTTTTAGAAAGTTCCATTTTCATAATGTCTTTGTTTCTGGAAAGTTTTCATTTTTGGCAAGTTTTCGACTTCATAAAGGTTCTATTTTTTGAAAGTTCATATTTTTTAAAAATTTCAATTTTAAGAAAGTTTCTAATTTTTTTAACTTTATATTTTCAAAAATTGCTATTTTGGGGAAGCCTTCGAGCCTTTTGAACCATAAAAAGCAAGGTTGGTTTTTTACCCATAACTTCGTTATACGTAGTAAAAATTAGGCAACAAGATATTGTTGGAAAGCATACTTCAGCACCAATCTTATTCTATAGGTAGTTTTGTCAGATTTTGCTCTAGGTGTTTGTTATAGGCCTCCAAAGTCAGCCTTCAATTTTGCGCTTCCAAGGCCATATCTTGCACATCCTAACTCTGTTTTTCAAAAGCCAGATATTATTGAAAATCTCTTAGCATCCTTTATTCCAATTTGCTACTATTTTTTGTGGATTGTACTCCAAGTATATTTTATTCATTTTTTTTGTGTTTTCACTATCTGGTCAATAACTTGGATGTTTTGGCACTTGGGATGGATCTGTTTGTTGGAAAGGGTTGTATTTGATGTTCTTTACATAAGCTAAGATTTTTGGGGTTAGATAATTTATTTTTAGGTATCATGAGTATTGGTGCCCAAAACCACAAATTGGAAAACTTAAGGGTTTGCCAAATCCTCAAATAATCCAACTACCCTTGGCCAACAAATAGGGATGATCGACGATCAAATCCCTCTGCACTTAAGGCTCCATTGAACCTAGGTGGGTATACCTCTTCCTCTCAAGAACAAAAGAGATTATTTAAAGTGATTTAAGCCTTTTAGCAAATTACAAAAACTGGCAAATTGTTGTTCTACAATTATGCTTTATTATGTGCTTTAAGTGAATGCCTTTGAAAAGAAATGAAAATGATTATGATATTATAATGAGAATAAGGATGCTTTCAGGACTTAAAAGAAATATGTAAAGATTGGTTCATATAGAATTTAGGAAGAATGTTTCTCATCAAGGACCTTGAATGCATGGCCAACCAAGACCTTAAAAGATAAATAACATACCAGTGCCTCTATCTAGGGATATTTAAGACACTTTGCGGACAAAAAATCTTATCAACTATTGAGACAATATTAATCATCAACTATGAAGGTTTCAATATGTGTTACACAGCAATGAAAAACCCAATCTCACAGTTAATGTAACAACATGTGATGGCACATCATAGCAAATTATATGACAAATTTATCAAGAGGACAAAGATAACTCATCAACACAAAAGTATGCACAATACTTAGAAAAAGAAACAATGAACCTTCATATATTAAACCTTAAGAGATGATTGCATACATAAACTACACTTGAAAATACTCCATTACAGTATATTTGCTTAAAAAGATACTTCTTCGTTCTATAGACTTCCCTAATACATATAACTTGCAGTCCTTCCAGGCAATGTGTTCTTTCTAAATCATAGATGCCTTTACATAAAAAATGACTCATTATAAATATACATGCTAAGAGATACGAATGGAAGGACACACCCTTTCATTATCCTAACAACTAACTAGACAGCAACTAAACAGCCTAACTAGAACATCAATTATATTACAAAAACTAAACAATGAACTAAGACTTTTGATCCAGTCGTTGTCCACACTTTTGAATATGCTGCAAATAACCCACATCCTTGTAGGTTGTAGCATTGAATATTGCATCCCTACCTACGTTCTTGATCATGTAAAAGTTCTTGAACTAATCGGCTGTGTCATTCTTATCAAGAATATATGTCTTGGCAATGGCTTGGGCTGCACTAAGTAAAGACTTACACTCAGAAAGACATACAGTCTTATCTTTAATTACACTCGCATCGTCTACCAAACAGGGAACCCCATGCTGGACAATTTGTTGGCACTCATCAAATTCAGATTTCAATTCCTTTGTGAATTCATCATGTGTGATGAGCAAACCCTGAACCTTCTTCTTTACCTTTTCCCTAGTTGATGCATCTTGTAACAACAGGTTAAGTCTATCTCGAATTCTGGTGTTTGAAACCATATTGTCAATGTTCCTCTGATATACTTCCTAGAATTCATCCAATGCCTTCTCCATGTTGTCATATCTTTTACTCATCAATACATAAGCAGTATCAACCCTGATGCTCTGCATCTCCCTCTTCAACTTAGTGTGCTCATAAGCTAATTTTTCAAATTTCTTCTTCCAGTGGCCTCCTGAATCAGTAATTTGAGGGGTCGGGTGCCCACTTCTTTTAAGAGTTTCCTCATATAAGACCTTATATTTATTCTTCTCTGCTATCTCATGTTTTATTTGAGCCTTATTGAATTTTGAGATATTAATACTTATGTCAATTGTGACCATAGGATCTACCTCTCCAACTTTCAAGGTCATCATGTGACCAAAGGCTTTGTCCACATCTATGATTTTTGGCCTTTTATTTGCGGGGTACAATGCCCATAACAATATTGCTTGTTCATCAAGATCATACCTCAATCCAATGAATATATCATTAACCCCTTGGACATTCCACTTGAAGTCCTTACTGTCTGCATGTAATAAGCTGTCAAAAATGAATGATGCACTCAAATCACATCCTGGGAAAAGAATAATACCTGCTTCCACTAGCAACTGTCTTCCTCTCTGAAGGGTCATTGTCCATATTTTTGCATCAATATCAACTTTAATCTTCTGCAACATTTCCTCCTCATTTTTTGGTGTGATATTTGACATTGCTTCCCTCAGCTTCTTCCCTTTGAAGTGGTATAAGAAGGATTTAAACTCTTTAGACTTGATGAATTGATCATCTGAAACAAATGAAGAATGTTATGTCATCCTCTCATATGTTTCTGAATTTAACACAATGAGGAGCTTATCCTATGCTTCTAGTTCCTTCTCCTTCTCTGGTGAACGGAGCTTGGAAACTACTTCATTCTCCCCTGAATCACTTTGAGTTGGGTCTCCCTCCATGTTTTCCAGCCTCTGTCTCCTCTCCTCCAATTTCTTCTCCAAGGTCTCCATAACCTCTACAAGCTCCTCCACTTCCTTATTTTTGCACATCTTCAAACTCATCCTCTTGATGAAAGTAATCTCCCAACTCTTGTCTCTTCCTTCTTGTGTGGATGTAACCCTCAGGATCATAATGTGTTCTAGATGTGTGCTGGAATAGGTTGTACTCATCCACCAGCTTCCTATCAATAACCTCATATGCTTTGGTAGATACAATTTTAAAATCCTGGAAATGAAGTATACCAGGGAGGAACGCTTGCTTGTGTGCACCTCCAAAATGCTTGGCATTAGAGACACTTCATTGCCTTACAATTTCCAAAAAAGCAATCATGTCTGGTGCAGGTTTCGACAACACATAGGGATAACCTTCAAATCCATAACACTGAATAAAAGTGAAGTTTTGGCATGAGTACCAATCACCCCAATTGTGATTAACCTTTGGATTTTTGTGCTCGTGAGGCCTAAGAAACTTCTTGACATCCTCATAAAATGATCCTTGCAGAGGCTCACCAAAGAGCAAGAAAAATGTCTTAACAAAGAATTCCTCAAATTTGAGGTAATGAGAATTTACATATCTATAATCCCAGAGAGAAACCCACAACTGCACTGGTTGATCCTATCCATTCTTCCCTACTGTATTTACATTCAAACCTTCTAACCATAATCCCCTAAATCTCCCATAAAATAAAATAATATGCATTAATAGCGAATAATGCTTGAAATGCTTGTCTGGATTATATTTCAAGTTCATGAAGCCTTCATGAAGTCTATCCACCAGGTATGAAGCAAAATCAAAAGCTCTAGGCTCGTGTCTCTGAATATATGCTGCTAAAACCAATAGTCCTATGTTTTTTACATCAGGAGCTTCAACTCCTCCAACCTGACCATGAGCCATGTATGTATACTGTAAATATTTCTTGAAAATAGTCATATCATAAGGAGGAACATCTTCCTCTATTAGCCTCCCCTTCTCTGCTTTGTGGATAGCGAGGTTCCAACCTTGGTATGTAGTATCCATTTTTTTGTACTCCTCTTCCAAGTCCACAAAAGATAAGGGCACATTCGCCTCCAGATCTACTGCAAAAACTTCCTGAATTGTGGCTACTGCAAACTGAACTAAAGCAGTCCCGTAGGGCAACAAAATGCATCATTTGTTTGCATCATAATGTCTTACCAGGAGCTTCAATAAATCAATATTTACAAAGACATTAGGTACCATGAGTTTACATAAATTGGTACTCCATGGGTTTGAAATTGGCATAGGCTCATCCCTGTGGAGGCAATGAAAAAGAAATAGCTCGTGCCCATGCACTATTATGAGTACATCTCCAATTTCTCTGTATTTGTCCTCCAACTAGTCGCGAATAGGCAAATTTTCCTTAGCTCTGTGTGACCTAGCTACTGGAGAGCCCATCTAATCTATCATATCTTGATTTAATTTTCTTCAAGCCTCACTGACTTCACCCTTTGATTTTTTCATCGTGGTACTAGATACATCAACAACCTTCCACTTCCCTTTTGAGCTTGACCCTTCCATCTCTGCAAATTTCTTTACTCTATGCTCAACAGCTCAGAATATTTCTCAATAAACACCTGATATCTTTCTGCAATAACTTTGTGTGAAATGTTGTTATGCAACACTGGCTATATATCCCAAGAAGTCCAATATTGTACTTAATTACTACAATCTTGATGGATCTACTTCATGTGGCAATGAACCTACTCAATGGATGCATTTAATGGAAGCCATTTTGTCAGTTTCTCACATCAGGACCTCCAATGGCTAATCGGCGAGACTTTTCCCGATGATTCAATTATTCGGCATCGTTTGTTATGACTTTACTACTTTTCACCTTTTGATCAGCACAAGCTATCCTGACTGACTTATCGCGTCTCAGGATAGCATTTTTTCTCCTATCCTGATGGTTCACTTTATCCTGATGGGCACTCCTTCAGTTTCATCTTTGCTTTTTGTTTTTACGCTCCATCGGCATAACTCTCCCTGATGAATTCACCTTTGGTTTTCTTTTACTTAACCCATCGGGTGTCAACATATTTCATTTTATGTCCCTCTGATGCCCCGATGATCTCAATATACCAATCTGCATTATGACTAAATCCCTCGCGTTATCGGCATAACTCACCCTGAAGAACTCTTTTCAACTCACCATTCATCTTAACAGTTCTATTGGGATTCGCCATAGCATAAAATTCCTCCTTCTGATGTCCCAATGAGTTCTCACTTAATGTTTACTTTATCGGTATAATCTATACCGATATCCCCGCAGGGGCTTTTATTTTCATCAGGGGTCAGAATAGCCCTTTTCTATTCCTCCCGAAGTTGCGATGATTCTTCGATGCACTTTTATGCTTTATGCTTCTGAGTCTGTTTTATCGGTATAGGTAATACCAATGGTTCCACCCTCCAATTCTCCATGTCATCGAGGATCATTCTAACTATTTTTACACTATCCCGATATGATCTTTATCTCCGATGGGACCGCCTTCGGTTCCCTTTAGTCATCAGGTATCAGGATAGAGTTTTATTGCTATTTTTGATCTCCCAATGCTATAAGTCCATGATTTGCATTGCCTTATCATTACAAGTTACACTGATAGCCTCATAGGTTATTAGTATAGCAATTTTTACGCTTTTCCGATAAGTTGATACATGTCGATAACAAGCACCCTCCTTCTTCCTCATCGGAACAAGCTATCCCAATGGTGTGATCTTTCCAAGAGCGTGCACAGTGCTGAAAATTACTTAAGTGCCTCCATGAATCCGCCCTCTAGTTTATCGGTATATGTTATGCCGATAATCCTTCTTTTGCTTGCCAGTGTTGTTTCATCAGAACTACTTATGTCGATAATTGAAAATTTTACAATTTTGAACAAATGAGCCATCCACCTTGAAGATTAGTGATCCCAATTATCCCACAGGGTCTGATAAATACTAGAAAACAATCTTAGATTATACCATAATGATTTCCCTACTGATTAAATGCTTCCATACTAGGTTCCTTGTGTAGTCTATACTTAGTGCATGCCCTTAGTGTGCCCAAGTGATACCTTGACATTTCTGAAACAACTGATCCTTAGAGAACTTTACTCATGCTAATAAGATTCTTGCACATGCAAACTAGCAGTAAATGCTCATATGATAAGAAAAAGGCCTCCATATAGCACAAAATGTTTTGTTAAAAATGTGTGCTAACAATGAGCATTTTTGTTCACTCTTCTATTATCAGCCTGACAATGAGCAATTATGAGTCTTGGAGAGAGGGTACCTTGAAACATCTTAGGTGGCTTGATTTTGTTTTGTATCTCTATGGACTCATCTCTCAATCAAATCCAGAGAGGGATTAGCTTGCTTGGATGATCATTAATTATCATGTTGTAAGAGTGATTAGTTCTAGTGTTGATCTTCACACTATCTATTGAATATCCCTGCACATTTTGGACTCGCCTTTGGGAGAGTTTCAGAGACCCTAATATCTCTCAATTTCTAAAGGATCTTGCAACAAATTGTGTCATTCCCATTGCACATGCAAATCATATACCCTATGATAGTGGTACTTTTGAGATGCTAGAGTATATCACGAGTTTTTCATGTTGAGATGGATCTAAATCTTGTATCTCATTTCTCACTTCTCATATTGAGACTCCATCTTATTAATGTTCATCATCTTCTATTGTTCCTGGTCAGAATGGTATTGGATCGTGTATAGCCTCTATTGATTCAGTTTAGCAGGTTGATTGTTCCTGTCCAATTTCAGCTTTGTGGGATGACTTATTTGGAGATATTATAGGCTATTTGTTGAGTCACACATTGTAGATATTTGGGGACATATTTGAGGATCTTTACTTCCTCTTTGATGGCAGTTTGAGCATTCCTATCATCCTATCTCTAGTGTCTTTAGAGGTTCTTCATCAAGTATCTTCACAATTGTTTAGATTTGCTTTAATTGATCTGGCATGTCATAATTCAGATTGGAGATTGTTGAGTATTCTTTCATGATATATATATATTGAGATTATTCCTTTGATCTCATTTCATGGAGTTGCTTCAGCCTTGGTGATTAGATTTGTTTCTCCTTAAGGGGAGACACGTGGTTTACCACTCTTCAATCATCTTTACCATTCGTCCTCAAGCCTTCATATTTGGCATTGAAGCTTCCCTCTTATTGGGGGGATACATCATTTTGTCTTTTCCCTTTAATGGGGGGAATCTTGTTTGTACTTTTGTGAAGGAAGTTGTCCTCGAGGGATCTATCTGAGGCCTTCCTTCCTTTTTTGGCAGTTCATGTTCTTTTCATGTATTGCATCTCTCATTTTTGGAGAGGGGTTTTTTCCCATGTGGTTTTTCTCCTTTTCTCCATTTAGAGAGACCTCATTGTTGTGAGATGCATTTGCATTGGTTTGTACATGAGTCCTGATCAGGCCTAGTTGTCAAGACTCATAAATGCATGCATTTTGCATTCATCATTATCTCTTTAGCTTGTCCCTTAGTTAATATTAAGGGGGGTGTTGAAGTAATTTTAGGACAATTATCTAATTATTCATTAATTAGGTGCTTTAATCATTTTTTTCATTTAAGCTAAACTTAGGTACTTTTTATTATCTAGAGTTTGCTTTTCTAGTTTTAGTTCTAGATGTAGTTGAGCTTAATTTAGCTCCTACTTTGCATTGCTTTAGTTCTCATAATTTTAGCATTAGGGTATGCACTTAGGCTTCATTCATCCTTTATAAGGATTCATTCATTGTAATTGTATCTCTATTAATTGTATATTCAATCATTCTTTGTGCATAATACAGAATTATTTGGTTGTTATGGAGCATATTATCTTTTATTAAAAATTATGTGTGTGTTATCTTCAATTTAGACACATGGAAAAATTGGGGTAAACCCACAAATTTTTGGCCTATTTGTGGTTTAATTGCTCTACAAACATATTTCGAGATGACTTTGTTTTCTTGTGCATGTTTATCTTTTTACTTTTTTAAGTTACACCAACTTTGAATTCTAGGTGTCAATCGGGCCTATAAACCCAATTTACACCAACTTTGGAATCTAGGTGCAAATCGAATTCATAGACCCGATGTGCACCTCCTTTATGCCCTTCCTTTTGCACCAATGTGTAAATTGGGTTTGTAAACCCGAAATGCACCTTGTCAATAACAAGTGCAAATTGGGTTCACAAACCCTATTTGCACCCATTAAAATCACTTGAGTGTCATTAATGCTCCTTGTTTAAAATCAATTAGGAGTCATTTTGCTATGTTTTAAATTCCTTCCTCTTGAATTTTTGTTTTGATTTACCATTTTGGGCTAGGGAGACCTTGTGCAGCCTATTTCCACTTCAAATTTGTAAGATTATTTATTCAACAAGTAAGAGCTTTTCCATTTTATGACCTATGTTTATTTTCCATATATCTTTGGGTCGATCGGGTTTAAAAACCCTAATCATTGTTCCATGGTTGTAGTTTTTGATGCATGATTCTCTCTTTTTGTTTTACCTCAAACATGATGGTGTGTCTGGGTTCATCAACCTAAACACCCACTTTGTCTTTCCCTTTTGATGGCATTTCATATGACTGTGCTTCCATACTTCTGGTGTTGTTCAGTTCCATCGGCCTGAATAACACCACATTTGTGGTTTTGCTCGGGTCGATGAACCTATGTGATACCCATGTAATTTCATCCTTTGCATTTTCTGCTTCATTATTTTTCCATCCTTTAGTGTGGTGCAGGTTTGTAAACCTGAACCACAACAACCTTTGGTGGAGTTTGAGTGTATGGACCTGCACCCCACCTTACCTATTACCAATTGCACATATGGTGTAAGGTGGGGTTGTAGGCTCGACATACACCATGGGCTCTTTCCTTGGTGTATGGTGGGTCTACGGACCTGACCTACACCTCTTTAAATTTGTGAAACTAATGCATGGTGCATGGTGGGTTTGTATAGCCCACCCCACACCTATTGTCAGTCTTTGCATTTCTTGGTGTATGGCGGACCTATGGGTCTACCTTACATTTCGTCTTTCCCTTCTTGGTGTATGGCGAACCTATAGGTCCAACCTAGACCAGATTTTTCCTTACACTTTATAAGTGTAGTTTGGACCTATGCGTCCAACCTACACCTATTAAAAACTCTTCCCAAGGTACAGTTCGGGTCTATCAATCTAAACTACACCTAGACTTTTTCCCAAGTGTAGTTCTGAACTCAAACTACACCTTTGAACCATAATTTGCCTAAATTAATTCAGGCCTTCGAACTCGAATTACACCAATTGCACACATGTAAATAGGGTTCATAGGCATGATTTACACTTGAATCACCATGATGCAATGAGGGTTTTTGAAACCCTAATAATACCAGATGCAACTCATTCATGACTCACTCAAGTCAAGATGATCAAGATAATTGATATTTTCTCTTCTCCAATATTGATAATTTCTCCATGTTACAATGTTATTACTGTACAAATGACGGAGCCATCTCGAAGCAAGAAGGCCATGAAATTCAAAAAGAAAGATCTGCATCTGGTCTTCCCGCCTTCGTCAGTTTCATCAAATGTTGATCATATAAGGGACACTGATATAGGTCATGTTGACCTATAAGAATTTATTAAAAAAGTTGAAAAGACACCTTCTTACTATAATATGGAATCCGCCATCAACAATGGTATTCATCTAGTTTCAACATTCCCCATGTCTGCTCAAGATCCTAAATTTGTCATGGTTGTTGTGAATCATTTTGATCCTCTTAGCAGGAGTGTAAAGGAAGCAAGTAGAAAAAAATTAATCATACTTGATGAGGACTTCTTTGACTCATATATCACCACACAGTTAGCACAAGCCTACTATGACATGAATTCAGACAAGTGTAGAAAGAACATGAATGACAATTGATTGAAGACCCTAAGGCCTACAACTGCTAGGTGGCCAAAGACCTTTCCCAGAAGACATCTTATTGAAGAGGTCAATGATTTGGTTACTCTCCTAAGTAGGGTAAAGGGGCTTCCTACTTCTAATACTTATTATGAATGTATGTATCAATATACTCATGTCATCAGACAAAACAACAAGAGTATATTTTGGGGGAAGCAAATAAGTGATGCCATGTGTGAATACCTCACCAAGTTGCCGACTACTCTCAAGTTCTATATGACATCTTATTTGGTGTATGCAGTAGCCTCTATGAGGCATTTCCAAGGATTGTCTACATCAGGTGATAGTAGGAAAGTTTCAATATATGAGTACTACTCCCAATTGGTATTAAAGAACAATTTCAATCATTTTCAAAGAGGGAATGATGCATTCTTTGGTCATCACATATGCATGTTGAACAAAGACTTATACAACAAAAGGGTATCAAATCATGCTTGGGAAGTTCTGAATGAATACGGGTGCATGTTCTTGCAATTCCCTACCTTCACCTATCTCAAGGTAAGGTTCTTCAATAGTGAACCCTTCATGCTCTCTAGATATCCATCAGATAAAATTGTTTTGATGGAACTGGATTGTCAGATGGTGGTATATGAAGCATAATTAGGTTCACACAAGACATGTTTGAAATTATCTTTGACTATTAGTAGGTACTCTATTAGCTCAATCTTCAAAGCCAGGGAAATGGAAGAAGAGATGAGGAGAGTAACTATGAGATTATTAAAGGCAAGAAGAGACTTTTATTACTGGGGAATGAGGAACAAATTTAAGAAGGCACATGTTCAGATTCATCTCATTGAAGATAATTGGATTGATTATAGGACAGAACATGATATCAAGAAGCTCAATTACTATCAACTCGTAGTGGATCAAATTTGGGAGGTCGATCTTGCTAATAGCCTAGATGACCTTAAAGAAGAAGGTAATGTTTTGGACCTTACCTATGTTGAAAATAAAGTTTCATCAACCCTCTTTCCCCTCATTCAATGGTCATAGAAGGAGTCAACTTCAATTAGAGACATATTTCAAAGTATACTTGCAAATACTAATGTTTGGCTTTAAAGCAAGGGAATTCAATTAAAGCCTTTTTCTACTAGATTTGATGATGATACAGCTAGACCTGCTAGTAGGAATTCAGAGATTAGAACAAAGAATAAACGGGATCCCGCTACTCCTTAGAAGGCTCCAAAGTTGAAATCTATAGTTGGGGAAAACAAAGGAAAAGCCCAAGGAGAACCATCCACTTCAAATGTTCAAGGGATAAAAGATTCTGAAGTATAAAATTTGGATGATGAACATCCTAATCAAGATCCCATTGATGTTGATCAACTTGAAGGTGAGAAAGAGGATAATGATGAGCATGATGAATATGATGAAGAACAACTACCACAATTAGATAAGTCTCATGAATTCCTACCCTAGGTATCTCTTTCTTTTTCTATCATTGTGCATACTTCTATTTCTACTTTAGAATCATAACCTTTTGAATTTGTTGTCACATGTATCACCCCTAGCACAATTGTACATGTTTCTTCCACTAGTGCTAGTGAGTCTGCCTTGGATACCCTGCATGACAATATCGAGAATATTTTTTCCACTTTCCGAATTTTGTGTGAAGTATCAACTACCATGTAGGATGAGTTTGATAAGTTAATGACGGAGATAGGTCCTAGACCCAATGATTCATCTTTAAAAAATCCTCCTATTGTTGTCACCACAACATAACCTATTATGATTACTACTCAAGAGAAAATAGATCCCTCTCAATCCCTTTTCATAGGTGTTGATGATGATTCCTCCTTGATACCATGGTTGTTCTCAAATGCCCCTAAGAGGAAGAAACAAATTATTTCTCTGGATGATTTTAATTTTAGTCGACTTATCTCCACCGAGCCTAAGACCACCAAGAAAGCCAATGTCGTATCAAGGGTAAGGTGGATAAATCTAGAAACAAGTATACAAAGATTGCCATTCCTCCTTCTGATAAAGGCATTAATCAGATCCAAGAATCGGATTATGTCATCAATAGGGTTGAATTGGGAAAACATACTCATGATTTAGTCGTAGGGGATGCTCAAACAACTCTAAATGCTCTTGTTTCTAGATATGATGAAGATAAAATCAAGAAGGATAAGTTCAAACAATAGTTTGAGTAGCTCGCCACTATGTTAATCAAGGTGGCTCAGTCTTTAGAGGCCATTGAACCGATGACCTCATTACTAGATGAATAGGTTGTTAAGAAAGTTGAGCAAGTACCTACATGGAGTAGAATAGTGGGTGAGTGGATGGATAGAATGCTTAGCCAAGGCACACATCTCTTGATTTTAGTGGTTACATTAGTCAAAAATCTTGATATGATGAAAACTAAGGTGGTTAACACCATAGAACTCTTCTCCCAAGAGTTGGAAGCATAGGAAAAGGATTTTTATGCATGGTTGAAACTTGAAGATTTTGACAGATAATCTTGTGCAAAATAATGTCATTTCTTCTGGAGATATGTATGTTGAGAAGTGAGAGGCACTAGAGCATTAGATGAACATATTGGAGTGGCTTATTAAGGATATGAAGAAAGCTCAAAAGGAATGCACAGATAAAAAAGAAGGAGATTGTTGACAAAATATTAGAAATTCCTTTTACTTTCCTTGATAAAGATTAAAAGGAACTAGATGTGTCTATGGTCATTAAGGAATTCAGTCTATTGTTAACTATTGAGATTGAAAAAGAGGACTTCTCTTTGTCTTTTATAGACAAATTGGTTGATCTACAATTTGTTCTATATTTTATGGATTCACTTCTAAAGAAACATAAAAAATGTTGTGTTTATTTAGGAGATTCCATCACACAGGTCAAGGTCATCACCAATCATACCCAAGGACTCAATAAAGATTAGATGAACATTGTTCTACAAAGAACTGAAGAATTCCAAAAATGAGATCAACGTGAAGAAAATGACACTTAAGTTATTTTTATGATTTTCTAGCGACATTTTGTATTTCCAATTGACACCTTAAGTGTCATTTTGTATAAGCTCTAGTACACATGTAGGACTACACATGTCCTAAGTCAAATAGGTCTCTACATTTCACTTGGTCACAAATTAGTTCTAACTTTTCCTATTTTTATTCATCAAGGGATTTCATGGTAATAAGGATCTTTTTCTATCATTATTTTAATGCAACAAAAGTGAAAAGAAAAGTGAGACTTTGTGTTCATATTGAAATTTGCAAGCTTAATCAAAGTGAAGACAAGTTTAGATTTTAGACTTTGTGTTGGTATCAATCTTATGTATGATATAGTTGTTCTTATGTCATTTATATTGTATGTTCTTGAAAAGATCTAAGTTGAGCATTGTTATTTGTGCAAAATATCGAAGAGCAATTCAAGTTCATACAAGTAGACTTTGTGTTACTTTAAGAATTTGAGAATACGAAATTGGTGTGGATAATAGTTTTAAGACTTTGAGCTTTTGCTTATTATCTATAAAAGTTTGAATTAAGTGGATAATAAGGTAAAGTATTTGTGCTTTATTGAATTATCTTGTTAGAGTATAAAATCTTACGATATATTTGAGATTCTTTGAGCTAGCGACATATCAATATTTGGGTTATAGTGGTTGATAAGACTTAAGTATTTGAAAGAAACTTTGAGTTCTTTTGCATACAAAAGGTTTGTCCCTAAAATGATTTTTAGAAAAGGAAGTAATGGAGGACTTAGCTCTTTCATGGACACTTTACTTCAAAATTAATATAGATTTAAGATAAAACTTGCTCTGAAAAAAGAGAACTAAGTTGTTGTATCATCTTGGGTTAGTGTAAAGTTAGTAGGTAGATTAAGAATAGATAGAAATTTCAATAGAAAGGGGGACCATTCCCTTATAACTAGGAGATATTAGACCTTGCCTTCTGAGAGGTATCATCTCATGTACTATCATGAAACACACATTTTGTAAACCTTTACTAGCTTACAAAATTTTCACGCAACAGTGTGATAGGTGTATATGGTAAAATTGGAAACAACAATATTGAAAGACTGAATAGATTCAACCACAAAACCCTAGCCTAACAACAACAAAGATCAACCATAACATATGAATATTACCTAAGACAATGTAAATCAACAAAATCACAAAGATGATACCATCACATGTCCAATAGGGTTTGGATCTCCATTCTTCCTATCTCCATTGATCTTGCTTGATATATTTGCTCTCAGATTTTATGTGTGCACAAGAGCTCAACAAAAAATGAAAATGTGGTTGCAAGTAGATTTGATCACATATGAAAATTCAAATTCTAGTTGAGGAGCTTAGAATGTGTAGGAGGATTGATAATGAAGAAAGTATCTCCTTATATAGAAGATACTATTAGGGATCCCACAGATACTGAGAGGGCGGGGTAAATCAATATCTGACCGGTAATGTAGTTTTATTAAAATTGAATATGTAGAACATAAAGTAACAGTATACCGGTATGCAAGAATTAATGTAAATAATAGAATCAAAAATATCCACATGAAAGGAACACCATAACACAAGATGTTTAACGAGGAAACCTGGTGTGAGAAAAACCTCGGTGGGATTTGTGACCCACAATATTCACTTACTGGCCAATAAGAGAATATTACTTACAATAGGGGCCTGCACATGCAAGAAGGCCAACTGCCTAGAGCACACTACTCAATAAGAAGTCACACTGACTTACAATGAGGATTTACACAAATCCAATATTCTGTACTACTTTACAATAGCATCTTTAATGCCAGATTCAGTACTGGTTCTTGCTTTGTTCTTTACATATACCCTTGACCTACAATTCGCACATTAGGTCTGCCTTATAATTTTCTTTATTCTTTCTATCCATATCATACAAATGTCTACAATGATCTCTTTTATATACAAGAGTCATTTTACAATTTGCCAAGTCGGCTTACAATAATAAACAGAATATTACATATCAAAAATCATGTCGGCCTCTGTGCCGGTATACATATTTCCTTCTGTGTCGGTGTCGGTGTAGAGTGATCTTGCTGATGTCGGTGCACTGTCTTGCTTGAATAATGCTTTTCCAGTATAATGTCTTGCCGGTGACATAGGATTGCAAGGTTGCCTGTGTAATGCTTTGCCAGTATAATGTCTTGTCGGTGCCATAGGATTGCAAGGTTGCCATCAATGACAAAACCTTCAATCACACACAATGTCTCATTGGAGTGTCCATATGCCAACAATCTCCCCCTTTGGCATTGATGGCAACACTCATGAGAAATTTCAAAAAGATATCCAAAAATGTGAGAGCTCCCCCTGAGCATGTGATCCCTGTGCTTTGAATTTTCTCATCCTACTACTCCCCCTTTGGCATCAATGACAAAGGTTAGTAGATTTTGTAGTTGTACCAATCCATAACCTCAACCTTGTAGGTGGGTAGTTATTATCTGGAGAATGTCTCCCAAAATTAAGTTTATACCATCCATAAACTTCTTACTATCTTTTATTGTTGTCTCAGTTCTGTATACTGTACCGGTGAGATGTTGCAAGTGCTCTACCGGTGTTTTGCTTCCCTGTGTTAGTGCCTCTGAGATATCCTTCCGCAGAGATGCTAAATAGTCCAATCTTGGACTTAGTTTAGATCTCAAGAATTTTGCCTTGTTTATTATTTTCTCTTTCTCTCTTTCTAATTTGAGCAATTCTTCCTCAAAATTTGTTATCTTTTCCTCAAAGACTGATAATGTATCAGGTGAGTTAACAAAATTATCTACAAGTTTATTGATCTCTTCCTATACCTTGCTCATATTTTTGTCTACATCTATGGTCAAAAAGTTTATCTTACAGGTGTCTTTGTACAGAGTTTTGTACTCTTTCAATAAATTACACAGTTCCGGTAGAAGTGTGTCAAATTCCCTGTTACACTTCTTTATTCCTTCTTCAAAGAATTTTTGTTTCTCTTTTTCTACACTTTCCTTTACAGTTTCTACCTTTGTTTGCTCAAAATTTCCAGAAATATATTTACAAAGTGTATCCAACTGGCCTGAAGAATCTTTATTGTCTATATTACAATTAGGAGATATTGATTTCAAAAATGGAATTGAATCATCTATCGCTTTATAAGCTTGTGAGCTATAATTAGTTATTTTCTTGATAGATTCAAGCAATACCTCTGTTACATTTGATGGTGATCCAACAAACTGAGTGTCGGTGGAAGTGACCATGCTGGTATTGACCTCTGGTAGGTCTGTTTGTGTCTCCATCTCTTTAAGCACTGGTTTTCCTGCATCATTTCTTACCGGTGGCATCTGTTCTGGAGCCTTTAGCTCTATTGGTTTCTCTGTTTGTGTTCCAGATTCCATCTTTTTCTCAGTATCTGTTGCCGATTGCTCTGTGTTTCCTATTGCTGGAGGCTCTTTGGCTATACCTGATTTTTCTATTGTATCCTTGTCTACCACTATGTTGATCTTCTGAGTATCAACATTCACAGTATATAGGACTTCAGGATTAGGATTATTATCCTTTGTATCCATACTCTCAGTTGTCGGTTGATCTTCAATGGTTGTTGTTTTTACCGGTGGAGTATTTAAAGGAGGTGGGGGTAAGTTGTCTCTGATCTTGATACTTGGTGGTCCACCAACTTTACCTTTCCCTTTGTCCTTTTGATATACTAGAATGGGCTTGGGATTCCTATATTCTTCTTGTTTTTCTTTTTCAACCAAGAATGTATCCCAACCATTTTTTGTTTCCTTTGAAACTTCTGTAACTCTACCTGCCATTAGTGAAATTTGCCGATGTGCAGTGGAAAAAACTGTCCGGTTGGTCTGAGCTATCAGATCATCAATTTCCTTAGGTGAGTTAACCGGGTATACTGCAAGTAATTTTTCTATTTTAATTTTCTTATCCAACTCAATTATTCCTTGCCTTCTGGCCTCAAGTCTTTTATATAGTTCATCAGGAATTTCATTTAAGACTTGCAACAAAAACTTTTTATACATATCCATGTGTAATATAACACTCTCCTCAACTTGTCCTTTCTCATCATCTCATAGGGTGTCATAGATTTTCCCTCTGTTTTTCAATTTACCTTCCTCAGTGATCTCATTCAGTAATATGTCAAGAGGGGCCAAGTCAGTGTTTGTCTTCTTCTTCTTTTTGGGGGTCAGCTTCTTCTTAGGTGTGACTTTCTTGACCAGAGATCTTACGGCTTGTTTCTTTTGTCTTGTCCTTCTAGGTGAAGGAGTGGTTACTGGTGAGGGGTCTCTTTTCCTGACAACTCTTTTAAAAGTTGCTGGCATATCTCCTTCTGAGGAAGTATCTACCGGTGATAGATGAGTTTCAGGTTGTTGGGTTGCCAACTCATCTTCAGTTATGCCGGTTTTCTTTAATACATCTTCCTTTATGATTTTTACTTGTCTGGATCCTTTCCTCACAAATGCCTCAACCTTTTTCACTCTCTTCTTAGATTGAATTTGACTTTCTATGGTCTTAGCACTACCAAATACTTCTTCCTTTGGTTCATTGGGGGCTTCCAGAAGTGCTTTGGCATAAGTTTCCACTATGTGGTCATCTGTTTCATACCCCATCTCTGTTACCCAGATTGTTCTTCGGATGACTACTTCCATCCAGATCTCATCCTTTTTTATTACAAAACATATATCATCCTTGTATTTGTTGACAATTTCCTGTGATAGTCTAATTCTTTTATTCATTCCGACCTTTAGTGCTTGAAAATACTCATTGATATTCTTTTCTCTGTTTTCACCCATGTTGTTGAATAAGTCAAATAATTGTTTTCCTACCGGTATGTCAAATCCAAAATCCTTGTTGCCTATACCAGGAGCCTGTTTGGTTATATGTAGCATTAAGCATACAAGTAAATTTCCAAATCTAAAGGTTCCTTTCTTATCCTTCTTGATTTTTGCTAAATTATCAATTAACTCATCCTTTAACCATTCACAGATATCAATTTTTACATTGTCCTTAACCATGTCATAAGCACTCTTTATGCATAAACTGGAAACTGAGTTAAGCCTATTAGCATGAGTTGCTTTGTAACCTAAAATCATGCTAACAAATCTAACATTTGAATCAGTCACATCATTAACCCTCAATGATCTCTTGTCGGATGTTGCACCAGTTAAGTTTGTTACTAAGTCATTGGAGACCTTCTTGGTTTTGTCAGGTCTGTTACCGGTGGAAGGTAACCCTGTTACTGCTTTCACAGCTTCCTTTGTAATTTTATGCACCGAGTCAAGCCAAAAGAATGAACCATGTACCCTGCTTAAAACTATCCTAACCACTTCCTTGGGAAATTCAGGAATGCAGAGGATTTCAGTGAATCCTAGGGTTTCAACAATTTTATGTTCAGGTTTCACATTTCTGGAGTTGTCACATATAACAGACTTATACATGTTTTTTATTTCTTCATCACCTAATTCCTCTATGTTGCAATGAATATACATTCTAGGGTCTTCTTCATAAACAACACCTTTTGGAATTTTTGAAAATGCACCTGTGTTGTCATCTTTCTTAGCTACCTCGGGAACTAGCTGAAACATGGGCCTAGGTCACTTTATAACTTCGACTATTGTAGGGTTTGCTATGAATTCAGGTGCAAAGGAAGATGCCATGATGATAAATACATTCTTCTGCCTTTGGATGGATTGATTGCTGAAGTGCTTTGCCTCTTTGCTCGGAATGTCTTAGCTCGGAAATCTTCACGCTCTCTGAAAGTTTGAATTCACGGTGAAATGAAATGGAGCCAAAACCTTATTTTATAAAGTCTTTTCTGCTACCTACCACATTAATTGCTTGCCGGTAATGTATTAGCTCAACTTTATTTGCCAGTAATGAATGATTTTCAACTTCTTTTCTCTAACCGAGGGAATAATAGCACATGTGTCATTAGAATGCCAAACCCTCAAGATAATTTTCTTCAATTTGATGAAGAACATCCTGTCGGTGGAGCATTGCTCTATCCTACCGGTGGAGCATTCGTTGGTTCTACCGGTGGAGGAGTATCGCCAATATTTAGATCACCTTTTCTAATCCATTGCTTTGAAAATTCTTGGTTAACCTCTTCAACCTTTTCTTTACCTTTCAAACTAGTACTTTTGTTGTCTACCAGTGTACCTTTACTTCTACAAAATTTAGCAATATGACCAATCTTGTTACATGCATAACAAGTTACATTATTTTTTTGAATAGCTTTCCCATAACCTATGTCGGTTTGTGTTCTGCATTTATTTGATAAATGACCAAATCTTCCACAAACATAACATCTTACATTCATTCTGCAATTTTTAGAGTTATGACCAATTTTGTTGCATTTGGAGCATCGACCGGTGGGAGGATTGATATTTTATAATTCCTAGATCTACATTCATTTGCCCTATGACCATATTTATTGCAGTTAAAGCATTTTCCATTGAATTTGTAAGTATTAGAAGGTCTTACCGGTTTGTTGTGATCCTGGTTATTTGCAGTACCGGAGCTTTCTCCAACTTCAAATCCAATTCCAGAAGTGTCACCTTTGGGTTTTTGATTCTTCAATAGGGTAACAAGTTCTTCTGAGCTTTTCTTGAATTTTTCTTTGTGTTGATTTGCAGTTTCCAATTCCCTTTCCAAGATTTCTTTTTGTCTCATTAGTTCATTCGAGTCATTCTGAGTATGCATCAGATCTGTCTTCAACATGTCATTTTCATAGCTAAGTCTTGTGTTCTCATTTGCTGCATCACTTAGTCTTCTAGTCAATTCTTCTTCATTCTTCTTTCTATCCTCAATCTCTTTGCAAAATCTCATAGTCATATCCTGCATTTCATTTTTTGTTGTCATGGTCTCTTGTTTCAATTTGCTTATCATATCATTTAGTGATTCCTTTTCATCATTCTCATTTTGCAATTTTTCACAAAGTTCTCTTCTCTTATTTCTTGTAACAATAAGATTTTCTTGAAGTGCCTGAATAATGTCCTAAGCTGCTTTTAAATCATCTTCTAATTTGATATTTTTCAATTTTTCTACATCATAGTCAGTAAGAGCTCCTTCAAGTTGTTTCATCAGATTTTCCATCTTTACCGGTGTCAAGATCTTCCTCAAGCTGTTAGGCTTCTGAAAATAGAGGACCAGGCTCTGATACCAATTGTTAGGGTGCCCACAGATACTGAGAGGGGGGGTGAATCAGTATCTGACCGGTAATGTAGTTTTCTTAAAACTGAATATGCAGAACATAAAGTAACAGTATACCGGTATGCAAGAATTAATGTAAATAACAGAATCAAAAATATCCACATGAAAGGAACACCATAACACAAGATGTTTAACGAGGAAACCCGGTGTGGGAAAAACCTCGGTGGGATTTGTGACCCACAATATTCACTTACTGGCCAATAAGAGAATATTACTTACAATAGGGGCCTGCACATGCAGGAAGGCCAATTGCCTAGAGCACACTGCTCAATAAGAAGTCACACTGACTTACAATGAGGATTTACACAAATCCAATATTCTATATTGCTTTACAATAGCATCTTTAATGCCAGATTCAATACCGGTTCTTGCTCTATTCTTTACATATACCCTTGACCTACAATTCGCACATTAGGTCTGCCTTATAATTTTCTTTATTCTTCCTATCCATATCATACAAATGTCTACAATGATCTCTTTTATATACAAGAGTCATTTTACAATTTTCCAAGTCGGCTTACAATAATAAACAAAATATTACATATCAAAAATCATGTCGGCCTCTGTGCCGGTATACATATTTCCTTCTGTGTCGGTGCCAGTGTAGAGTGATCTTGCTGATGCCGGTGCACTGTCTTGCTTGAATAATGCTTTGTCGGTATAATGTCTTGTCGGTGCCATAGGATTGCAAGGTTGCCTGTGTAATGCTTTGTCGGTATAATGTCTTGTCGGTGCCATAGGATTGCAAGGTTGCCATCAATGACAAAACCTTCAATCACACACAATGTCTCATTGGAGTGTCCATATGCCAATAGATACTTTAGGAAATGGAGGGATAAGATTGAAAGGTGTAAAAGATAAATGGTCGGCTAGGATTAGAGGGTAGGTAGAAGAAATAAGAAAATAATGAGAGGGTAGGTAATGTAGAAATTAAAAGATGAATGACATGTGTCATGGGTAGAAAAGGCTAATGAATTAATTAATTAAATAAATATTTATTTAATTAATAGAGGAAATGGGATCAATTAAATAAATAAAATATTTATTTAATTTAGGGGAAGAACAATTTAAATAAATAAATGTATTTATTTAAATGAGAAAAGGCTTAGAAGAGGATAAATGAATTAATTAAATAAATAAATATTTATTTAATTCATAAAAGAATTAGGCTTAAATAATTAAATAAATAAAATATTTATTTAATTAGACAGGACAATTTTAGGTGTCTACATTTTGCCCATTTTTTAGACAATGCAACTTGTCGCGTTGTTTCAAAGAAGATAAGATGAACTGATACAAAGTTGCCCCAAGACGGGAATGATATGCCCCCTTGAGAGATTGGATGAAAATGTCTAAAAAGATTGCAGACAATCTCTCGATAAGAAAGAAGGCATAAAAAAGGACTTACAAGATAGGATAGAGCTATAGAGTCACGGGATAAAGAAGACTGACACGGGAGACTAGGGCTAGGGTAGTCTATAAGATAGACTACAAGGGAAAACATCCTCATTGTCATCCACACACCTACGAGATCAGAGTGTAGAGAGAGAAGAGAGTAGTCAGTAGTCATCAGCGATGACATTGGTGTATAGATTCGATCGCGTTAATCGATATCAGAGGCCAGCAAATGCAGGAAAGCCAACGAGTACCACAAAACCTCCTTTTACCTCATTACATTAATTGTTGTCATAAATGTATGTTAGGTAGGGTAATAAATGCGCATTAGGTATGTCTAAAAAAAATGTCAAGCGGGTCAAAAGATAGGAAGGCGCGTCTGCGTTGGTGCCAGGCGCGTCTAGGTAGGTTAGGCGCGTCTGTGCAGAGTGTAGGCGCATCTATGATTTCAAAAGTGTCTATGTTAGATGCGAGCGCGTTAGTGAAATGCAAACGCGTTTATGGAGGGCATGCACGTCTATGCAGAACAAAGGCACGTTTGTGTGTTTCAGACGCATCTGTGAAATGCAGAAACGTCTATGAAGTATGCAAGAGAATTTGTGTCATGAATGCGCGTTTATGTCTTCAAGGTCGAATTGGCAGTTCTGTGATAAACATATGCTGTCAATTGGATAAGTTGCTGAGAGGATACACTCAGGCAGGTCCTCTAGGGAAGACTAGGATAATAGATAGGGCTAGGATTGACAATTCTGTGATGGAACATATGTTGCCGATCAGGAAACTACTCAATAGGATACACTCAAGAAGAGGCCCTAGGATAGGATAGAGTGAGGCACTTTGTGATGAATAAGGAGTACCATAGAAATTGATAATTATGTGATAGAACATACATTGCCAATCGGATAAGGTCAAAATTGACAATTATGTGATAGAACATACATTGTCAATTGGATAAGCTACTCAAGAGGATATACTCAAGTAGGTTCCCTAAAATATAAAAGCATAACTTTGTGATGAATAGGGAATGCTACAAGGATAGAGTGCCATATGATAGATATAAGAAGTAGGATGAAAAGCAGCACTTTGTGATGAACAGGGAGTACTACTAGGATAGAGTGTCATATGATAGATATAAGCACTAGGATAAAAGAGTAGCACTTTGTGATGAACAGGGAGTACTACTAGGATAGAGTGCCATATGATAGATATAAGCACTAGGATAAAAGAGTAGCACTTTGTGATTAATACTGAGTACTACTCAAATTGACACAATTGATTTCCTTGACTGCAGGGGGACCTACCTATGTTGGAATCACGGGACAGATTCCCTTTGACTCTGAGTTTACGTTCAGAGCTGAAATTTGAGGATAGAGCAACAGTGGAGGCCATGGGCTTGCGATACATTATGTATGTGCCTAAGTTTCGGGTGAACATGGGATTGCTCACTGCATTAGCTAAGAGATGGCACTCAAAGACATGCACTTTTCATTTGTCGATGGGTGAGATGACAGTCACCTTAGAGGATGTATATAGGATACTGAGGTTACCGATCATTGGGGAGTTAGTTCCTTATGATCAAGAGGGAGATGGGGATGCACTGAGATGAGTGTTCCAAGATCTAGGACTAGAGATGAGGGTAGGACATGTGTCTTGGGACACCATGATAGCTACAGGATTGGCTCTACTGGTGGTGCTAGCAAGAGTGATCAATGGGGTCCTCTGTCCAGACAGGGGGACATGAGGGTTGGTTGTGGCATGGGGGAGGACTCTGGAGACATTGGTGACTGAGCACACCTGGTTTGTATGGGGGCCATGTCTTCTAGCACACTTGTATTATGAGTTGCATCAGTTTGTATATCATGGATTAGCAAGATTGGGGTGCGAAGTAACATTGTTGCAGCTATGGGCTTATGAGTATCTTTCGATGACATGGTTGATATATTTTAGAGGCAGGGGACATGGGCGCAATTATGTACATCTGTATGATATGATTACTTCCCAGCCATGGATTGGGAGGCTAGAGTATTGGCGTCAAGTGATCGATGAGGTAAAAAAAGTGTGATATGGAGGCCTTACTTAGACTGTGAGGAGTGGGAGGATGATGTAGTGGAGCTGCCATATGTATTCCACAATAGGTATCTGATCAGTCGGACACCATATATTATTGAGAGGTAGTTGATTGACAGGGTATGCAGGCAATTCGGTAGGATACAACAAATGCCACGGGGTTCCACGATGTATGCACAGATAGTGAGGGATCAGGTACATTTAGGGCCATTATTGTCTTATTATTAGGTTGTGACACAGATGCTAGAGATGGTTCCCATGCCTTGGGATGTATGGGCAGATGTGGAGGATGTCGGGATGGATGCAGAGTACAGTACATATTGGACAGAGCATCCCTTTCCATGGTTAGTGGATCCAAGGGAGCCAATAGAGGATGATGGTGGAGATTGTGGAGATGATAGTGGAGATGGTGGAGGCAGAGGTTGATGACGGAGGCGGGGTGTAGTGGATGAGAGGAGGGTGGTTTAGAGGAGAGATGGAGGAGAGGAGAGGCAGGTGCATGTAGTGAGGGGTAGAGGTGGATTGTCATTATAGGTGCCAGCAACACAGGTTCCCAGATAGGTACAGGGATAGGAGCAGCAATAGGAGCAGCCACAGGGACAGGGTGAGGGGAGACGGGAGGAGGAGGATGAGCTACTATCCTTGAGGGAGATCTGCCAGGGACAGACAGATGAGATCCAAGATCTAGAGAGGGATGTGGCTAGGCTTAGGAGATAGCTGAGGGACATTGAGCGGGAGAGTGATCAGGCTATTTAGTGTTATACGGAGGCTGAGATAGCACTGAGGGCAGGCGGGCAGGCAGTAGAGGACATAGGGGCCGGATATGCCTATGTTCTGTGAGAAGGGGAGGAGATATCCTACTGAATAGACCTATACTATGGAGTGGTGCCACCAGATTAGCGGGCTAGGAGCTTCCAGAGATCGTCACGGAGTACGATGACCCCTGGAGGGAGAGACAGGAGATAGGCGTCTAGTGGTGGGGTCATGGGTCCTCCACCACCACCAGATAGAGGGGGAAAGAGAGATGATCCTAGGGCAGGGACTTCCAGGGCTCAGACTTCGTCAAGGTCAGCTGGCTTTGAGGGAGAGAGTTCATCATAGCCTTAGAGGGCTCCCTATGTATCAGTGTTGTACCATTTTGTATGATGATGTAGACACCTTCGAGTGATTGTAGCCATATGATTTTGACATCATTGTATCATGACACTTATGATTTTAATATAAATATATATGAGATGATTCATCCTTGTGGTAGCTATATGCATGTGTACCTATGTGATGTTGCTTCGATGTGATCCATGTTTCTATGTGATGCTTATGATATGGATGCAAATATGTACATGATGAAATGCAATATTTTTTTTATTCTTTTATGTTTGATATGTTATGCAAATGCGAATGGGAATGTATGAAATGTCGATGAATATGATAATGCAAATAACTATTTACATGATGAGAATGTAAAATGTGCTAACATGTGTTGTATGCAGGATGTGATGCAATTTTGATATCTATATGAATGTATGAAATGAGAATATGTGGTAATGTAGGTGCAAACTACATGAAATGCAAATATTTTTGGCTTGTCATTATACTCAGTCATGTGATAGCAGGCTACATGGACTCAAGAAGGACGATGGAGGTCAATCAAGAAAGGGGGATGGAAGATAGAAGATATGGAAGTGAAAGAGCATCTTGTGCTATTATTATCATTGAGATTTATTATGGAAAATAGACTCTGACAATCCAGATATATGTTCGACCCAGAAAGTCATTGTACCCATTGGCATGGAGATCAGATAGTTGCAAACAAGGAATGCCCCAGTTCACACTAGATTCATAGTGTCCTCATATCCTTGGACAAGTCATAACATTACTAAGAGACAATCCACATATAGCAAAGAAAGATAGGTGATGATACCCCATCCTCGCCTTTCTAATCAAAGACATCCTGGAGATAAAATCTCTAGTCAAAGACATCCCGGAAAAGCTAAAAGACATGTCACCAAAAGATAAAATCAAAAGAAAACCAAGACTCAGCACCAACATCCACTGTAGTCCTCAAGTTTAGTGTCTCTTGACACTTGTATAAGTCTATTTGATTGTGGTCACAATGTTTTCCTTCACAAAGGATAGATAGCACTGAACCATAACGTTGTCTCAGTCCGTGGAAAGATTTGATTTATTGAAGCCCATTGTTGTTGTATACATCTCATCTGAAACTAATTGAATCCATGAAATTGACACTTTATTGTAGAGAAGACGAAAATTTATTGTGTATATGTGGTGCAAGTGTTGCTTTATTGTGGAATGTGCACGGATAGACTGAAGAAAACTGGAAGAAATTGTACTCCTCCAAACGTGTGATGCTCTTAGTTCCACACCCATCACTAGACTTAGGATTTTCCTTAGCCATAGATAGTAGCTAATTTATTATGGATGGAAAGGGTGAAAAGGAGGGATTATTATGAATGGCTAACCAATCTTAGGTAGATCAATAACAAGCCATGATGGGAATGGGTAAGTTTATAATGGATGCATAGGCTGTGTGTGTGCAAAGTGAAGGATGAGATTTAATCTTGAAGTAGGGAGGAGCAATGTCTCTACGCATGGCGCCAGTAACCCGGTTTTCACCATGGTACTTGCCAGGGCGCCACTAAAGTGGTTTTTACCGTTGGACAAATTTATTTCTCTTTACTTTTTTTGATTTTTTTTTTAATTTTGTGTCACAAGGCACCTATTTGCTAGGTTTTCACCAAGAAACGGTTTTTTATTGTTATGATTTTTTTTGTATTTTTTGATTTTTTTGTATTTTTGAATTTTTTGATTTTTTTATAATTTTGAATTAGGATACTCTGAAGAGCTATGTTGATGGGGTTCACCTAGCTTGCTCACACTTCACCTAGCTGGTGTTGCTCAATTCCACCAACTCTCCAGTTCTAGCTATGCTCTAAGACCTCCAAGTCCTTCTCAATCTCTTCTAGGGCATACTTCTTGTCAATCTCAAGGTGTTTTCTTCAAGTGTTTAACTAGGAACCCTACCAATTCATAATGTTTCCCATGTGCTCATTATGGTTGTCTTGGCTTCAACTTGTCAATTTGACCTCCTACTATTGTGAGTTGATGCAAAGGTTTGGAGGTGGCTTCTAACATTATTTGAATACCTTTTGGGTCCATTTGATTTTTGCATCCATTTGCTTACTTACTGATTTCACCATTTTGCCTAGAAAAGGGCTACAAGGAATGAGCCCCTATTAGGCCTCCAAAATCCGGTTTTCTAGGGCTTGGAGGAAAACGGTCCAAAAGACCTTGCAACAAGATTGGTTTTTCTTTAAGACTCACCTATCCCAAAGTGATTTCAGTGGTTTTGGTTTCTCAACCCACCGTACAATGCCCTAACCCAAAAATGAGGGTTTTGAAGGGTTTCTAGCCCTTCTAACTGAGAGTGTCTGATCAAGTTTGGAAAATAAGCATCAAATGGTCTTGTCAAGGCTTCCCATTGCATAGGAAACTCTATATTAACTCCATGGACCCCTCCAAAATGTTAGATTGTGGTTTTTCATTCACCCTTGCACTTTACACTCCAAATTCACCTTGTCTCCTCTAGCCGGGTTGCTCCTGGACTCGCCTAGAACAAGGTGACAGTCATATCAAACTTAATCTTCAGAACTTGTCCCTACATATGTACATTGTAAAATTGGTTTCCTTCCATGTCCCAATAGTCTATGATGGTAGCACGAAGGGATTTCATGGGGCAACCATTTTACACAAAAGTGTTATTTACAAGCCAAAACTGGTTGTTTGCAAACAAAGCAATGAAAACACTAATACAACCTAACTTCAAAGCTTGTAATGAAACTAATAACTCTGAAACACACCAAATAAACTCAATCCATTACTGGATCAATGGATTCAATCCATTTGTATTCACAATATGAACAAAATAAGCCAAAATGATGTCAAACAGTCCGAAAATGAGTAGTTTCAGATTGTTGATCTTACAAAAACAAAACTCCAACCTTGGTAACCATGCAAGAGAAGGTTTTTATAGTCTTCCCCATGTGTGGAGGAATTCTAGGGCATTGGGATATCCCTAACTCCATCCCTAAGCAATTTAGGACAAAAATTGTCATGACAACTTTCAAAAGTTGTCATGAGAACTTTTTGCAACTTTGCACTTTTTGCTTTTCTAATCTATGAAACCTATCCTAAGTCATTAATCATGAATTTTCAAGCATTCCTAAGACTATTTTAACCCTCCCTAATTCTTATACCAATTTTTGCCACTTTTGACCATCAAGAAGGTCAATTTCCTACTCAAACCACTACTTATGCACAAAATGCAAACCTAGGAAGAACCTAACTCTACTAGGCCTACATTTGACTCAAAACACTCACTCTTGGACCCTCCTAGAGTCCTTATTAATTACATGACCTGGCTAAGGTCAGTACAAGCCAAAATTGAGAAAAACCTATAAGCCTAAGTCCTAGGTGCTCCTACACCATATGTGTATAACCTACGGAGGTGTATGTTGTTGATTGGATCTTCCAAAGGTTCTCCCTCTGGGGTTGAGAGTTGATATGCACTGGATCCATAGACTGTTATAATGATGTAAGGACCAAGCCAATTTGGCTCAAACTTTCCCTTCTTCTCTGTGTCTTGCTGATTTTTGGGATTTTCCTTGAGAACTAAGTCACCTACCTCAAATGTTTGAGGCTTTACCTTGTGATTGTAACTGTGACTCATTCATTGTTGATAAGCCTTGAGATGATTAAAAGCAATTTGTCTTCATTCATCCAATAGTTCTAGTTCATGTAAGCAAGAGACCTTGTAGTCTTCATCACTAATAATGTTGTGCAAAGAGACTTGTAAAGATGGTAACTCGACCTCAATAGGAAGGATAGCTTCATCACCATAGACAAGTGAATAAGGTGTGGTTCCTGTAGGTGTGCGAACACTTGTGCAATAAGCCCAAAGTAAAGGATTAAGTTGGATATGCCAATTTCGTCCAGTGTCATCGACTGTCTTTTTTAGGGTTTTAAGAATGGTTTTATTAGACGCCTCAGCTTGACCATTACCTTGGGGGTAATAGGGAGTGGAGAAATGATGGGTAATATGAAAGTGATCACAAAGTTCACAAACATCTTGGTTTTTGAAGGGACGTTCCTTATCAGTGATGATAGAAAGAGGAATACCATACTGGCAAATGATATAGTTAAGAATGAATGTAGCAATCTATTTTCTAGTGACTTGTGTAAGAGGCACAACTTCAATCCATTTTGTGAAATACTTTGTGGCAGTGATAATGAATTTGTGGCCATTGGAAGAAGGAGGGTGAATCTTGCCTATGAGATTGAGTCCCCACTGACAAAAGGGCCAAGGAGTCGCAATTGGTTGGAGTTCTTATGCTGGCGCATGAATAAAGTCTCCATGAATTTGACATTGCTTACATTTGTTGACAAACTGATATGAATATTTTTCCATATTGGGCCAGTAATATCCAATCCCGATGAGTTTCTTGGCTAAGGTAGGACCACTAGCATGTGGACCACATATACCTTCATGAACTTCGCGTAATGCAATTTGAGCTTCATCCCTTTCTAAACATCTAAGAAGAGTGCCATCTAGACCTCGACGGTATACGATATCGGCTAAAATGACATATCGGGAAGATTGGCGAATGAAAGTACGGCGTTGGTTGTTGGATAAGTTAGGGGAAGGGTGTTGTTACGAAGGTATGTGAAAATGGAACCGTATAACTGGGAATCAAGACCAACGACACATATCATCTCAGTAGGAGTGATCTCATATGAGGGAACCAAAAGGTTATCCACCAAGAACCCATAGCGGGTTTCATTCTGTGGTAGGTCGATCAGTAAGGCAATAGTAGCCATGACATCTGCGGCTCAATTCTTCCCTCCTGGTATCTGCTCAAAGGTTATCTTTGTGAAATATTGCTTGAAGTCATCTACCATTTTCTTGTAAGGCATTAGTTTTTCATCCTTTGTTTGGTAGTCATCGGTTGTTTGACAATTTACAAATTGAGAGTCACCAAAAATATAAAGTTCCTGGATCTTCCACTGAACTGCAATTCGTAATCCAGTTGTTAATGCCTCATATTTTGCTATGTTATTAGTGCAAGGAAATGACAATCAGTATCATTTTGGAATGGAATCCCCTTGAGGTGTGATAAAGAGGATGCCAACTCCTGCACCATGTTGCATGTACAAGCTGTCAAAGTACAGTTGTAAGGCTTCGTGTGTGATACCGCCAGGATGGATTCATCTGGAAATTCTGAAATTATAGGAGCATCATCTATCATGGGTGCATCTACTAACTGATCTGTGATAGCTTGTCCCTTTATTGCTTTTTTATCCACATATTCAATGTTGAATTCACTCAAGATCATCACCCATTTGGCTGGTCTACCAATAAGTGTTGCCTTATTGAGAAGATACTTCAATGGATCAATTCTTGCAACCAGCTTAGTTTTATGAGTTAGCATGTAATATCATAATTTCTACAAAGAAAAAACCACAGCAAGACACACATGCTCAATTGGTGTGTATTTTATCTCATAACCAACCAAAGTACGACTGATTTAATATACTACCTTTTCTTTGCCTTCAACATCTTGTTGCACCAAGAGTGCCCCCAGTGTTGTTGGTGTAGCTAATATGTAGAGTAACAAGGGTTGTTTTGGGACCGGTGGCATCAAGACTGGTGGATTAAGAAGATAATCTTCGAGTATCTAAAAAAGCCTGTTGACAGTTATCATCCCATTTGAATTTGATGTTTTTGTGTAACAAGTGCTGAAAAGGATGACATTTATCTGCAAGTTGTGCTATGAATCTTCGTATGGACTGGAGTCTTCCTTGTAAAGATCAAAGTTGACTGATATTTCTTTGTGGTGGCATGTCTAAGATCGCTTTGACTTTTGTTGGATCGGCTTCAATTACTCTCTTTGAAACAATGTATCCAAGGAGCTTCCTAGAGGTTACTCCAAAGACACATTTCTTGGGATTTAGTCTCACTTTGTATTTTTCCAACCGATCAAAAATGACTGAAAGGATGTCCAAATGTGTGCCTCTGTCTATTGATTTTCCCAAGAGGTCATCAACATAATCTTCTATAGTTACGTGCACAATATCATGAAAGATAGTAGTCATGGCTCGTTGGTATGTAGTGTCTACATTCTTTAGCCCAAAGGGCATGACATTCCAACAGAAAGTTCCCAAGGGACAAGTAAATACTATTTTATGCTGATATTCGGATGCAATTTTTATTTGATTGTAGCCAGAGAATCCGTCCATCAAAGATAACATCGCATGACCTGATGTGAGATCTACGATCAGGTCGATGTTTGGAAATGGAAAGTCATCTTTAGGACAATCTTTATTGATGTCTCTGAAATCTATGCATATTTGGATGTTGTGATATGGCTTATTGACTGGTACTAAGTTGGAGATCCATTCAAGATAATTAATTGGTCATATGAATCCGACATCCAACAATTTTTCAAGTTCTGCCTTTACTAATAATGTCACTTGTGGATGCATGTTTCTTAATTTTTGTTTCACTGGCTTTGCTCCTGGTTTAACCATCAAATGATGCATTACTAAATCCGGATCCAATCCAGGCATATTGGTGTACGACCATGAAAAATTTATTTGTCGCTCTATGAAGAAACTTATGAACTTTGGTCTTTCTCTCTCTCTTAGAGATTGTGTCAGGAATATGTTATGTGGAATCTCTTATGTACCAATGTTTGTTTTGATGGTCTCCTCTACTAACATGGATGATTTTTCTTCATATGATGCTAGGAGAATGTCAAGCCTTCCATCTTCGGGCTCCTCAGAGAGGTTTTCACCCTTAGATATGTCCTTTCTTTTTACTTTTTTGAGGTCAGACAGTGCCACAATGTGGTTTTCACCATAAAACCCATGGTTTATTTTTATTTTTACATTTTTGCAACTGGAAGGCCCAACAACCTCACCAAAATATGCCATGTTGTTGAGTTCTATAGTGTATCTCACCTTATGATCTCCAAGCGAAAGATCATCTCATATGCCTGAATAGTCGATGAAGGCCTCATCGTTTTGGAATGTGTCAAATTGTACTGGTCCTTTGTAGTCCCAGTCAATAAGTTGGTGGTTAAAAAGGGGAAGGCCTTCAATGTTTTCAAAGTCAGTGGGTGTTAGGGTGCAGATACAGTTATATTCGGGTATGTCAACGTAGTTGTCAAGGTCATCATTGGCACTCTCCTCATCTGTCGTGGTCGTGAATGAGTCCAAATTGTCATCACTAAAAGCGCATTCTAGAATGGGTGTCCTCATTCTTCATGATTTTGACCTAGAATCTAAAAACAAAGATTGTGTGGGATCCTCAAGGGTTGTTTCTTAACCAAATCTGAATTTTCTATCAAATTCCTCTTCTTCTATGGGCTCACTTGGTTCTTTGAATGTCTCAGTGAGTTCATAATCACTAGAGGATTTGTCTGAACCCCATTCCCATTCATTAGAGTCAGTGGAATAGTGGTTCTCTTGTTGATCATTGGAAATCATGATTTGCAATGCTTCTTCTGATTTGCGAGTGTTTACCCTAGAAGATATGAAACCAAGCCCTTTTGAGCACTATTTTTTAAATGTCAATTCTAGTTGCAAAGGTTGAGTGATACCTTCTTTTCTTAAGACAAGAGGACTTTTACCATTGTACCCAAACTTTTGTAGGATCTTGAATCCTTTGCCATATTTTCACATGGTATCTTGATGTGATCTTGTGTACCATCTTCAGGGTCTTTGTAAAGCATTTTGTATAAGCCTTCTTCCTCCATTTCACCCTACTTTTGGAATATAGTAGGATCCCACTTCAGTGTAATTATAGATACATGTTTAGAACGATGTGGTCATCCATATTCTTTTGGTGAACTCATAACTTTCCGTAAGCACATGGTTTGATTTAAAGTGTATTCACCCATGCCTTTGTCTTGATATTTCCCTTTAAGCTCACCTTGCTTTGAAGTTGAAGGTTTTAATGATTTAGGTTCAATATATGCTAAAGATAGGATAACTTCTCTATTAATTGGAATTATTGTCTTGGCTTTTGGCCTCAAGTTATTGCAGTATATAAATAGATTAGGATCACCATTTACTGTTACTTCAACTCCATTGTGAGGAAACGTAATGCATTGATGGTTTGTAGATGGGACTGCTCTCGTCTCATGAATCCATGGACTTCCCAGCAATATGTTGTATGTGAGATTGATTTCTAGGACTTGACAAACCACATCCTTTGTAATTGGCCCTACTCTGAGAGGTAAAGTGACCGTGCCTTTGGATGAACGCTCTTCATCATCATATGCCTTGATGGTAATTTTGTTTGTAGAATTCACAGCTTTATCTGAGTATCCCAATTGTATTATTGTGTTTAAAGTACATATATTAAGACCAACTCCTCCATCTATCAGGACTCATTTTATTCGATGTTTGTGTAGGAAGGCTTAAATGTGTAAAGGTGCATTATGTGGTTGGCTTACGGAGGCATCGTCAGCTTCGGTGAATGTAAGATAATGTGGAATGGAAAGATATCCCACCATGTCTTGAAACTGGTCCATGTTCAGATCAGTGGGGATAGAAGTTTCTCTCAAAGTTTTATCAAGGATGGCTTTATGTGCTGGGGATATGCGTAAAAGCTCAAGGATGGAGATAAGTGCAGGAACTAATGTTCTACCAGATTGTACTCAGGTTTGGTTGCTGAGGAAGCAATGGTTTTAGCTGGAGCACCTTTCAGGGTGACTTTACCTTGACGAGTTGTGACATTACATTCAGAGGTAGATTCAGAGGAAGGTGCAATGCCTTTTAGGACAACTTTGGGTCTTTTTGTATACTTTTTAGGTGTTTTGTCCTTTATGATAATGGTAGAGACATAATTGTCCATCGAAATGTGATTAACAATTGAATCATAGTTATAGGACTCTTTGGTATAGTTGGCTTGCTCATCTGTGGCTTTGGATTTTCCCTTGTCATGTTTAGGGAATGATTCCTTAAATATCTCATGTTCTTGATTGGATGAATTTCCTTCTATCTCAATGTCACCTCTATCAATAAGATCTTGTATAATATTCTTCAACCGATGAAAATTTCTTGTTTGATGTCCCTTTCTCTTGTGATATTCATAGTACTCATCATCATTCCACCAATTTGGTTTGACTTTTGGCTCATATGGAGGATTGTCTAGAATTATTATTATCTTGTTTGCCACTAGCTTCCTAAAATTTGACTCAAGTGGTTCTCCTAATGGGGTGTATTTCCTTTGTGGTTTTGAAGTTGTTTGTAGAACTTGATCTAGAAAGAATGATTTTGGGTCTCACTGTGTTAGCATCAACAACGCCATCTTTACTATGTTCTTGTTCTTGATCCAAAATCATGGCTTGTCTTTTCCTTTAAAGTCCTCTTTGTTTTCTTTGAATATATTAATGACTCCTTTCTCAATTAAGACCTTCTCTGTTGCTAAGCCTTTTTTAATGATGTCCTTAAAAGTAGAAAAACAATCTTTCCTTAAGTCATAACCAATTTCTCTGTGGACATTTTGTGTAAACATCTCTACCATTTGTTTTTGTGGAATTTCACAAGAACATCTGCTAGCTAATTTCCTCCATCTTTGTAAGAATGATGAAAATGACTTGCCATCCTTTTGCTTGGTTTTGCACAAAGTGGTGACTGATATATTTGTCTCTATGTTATATGAGAAATGTTGTATGAAAGCTTCTTTTAGAACACCCCATGACTTAATTCCAAGTGGGAGTTGGGAGAACCATTCCATAGCTTGATCACCTAAACTTTGTGGGAACAATCTCATCAAGTATGTTTATTCTGTTGCTACCACAATGCAAGTTGTGAAAAATTGTCGTATATGTACCTTAGGGTCTCCTTTGCCTCTATACTTATCAAACTTTGGTGTTACGAAATGTGTAGGAAAAGGAGGCATTGGAATGCTTTTGTCAAATGGATAGGAACATATTTATCTCATTGTGTAAGTTTGCCTTGGTCTATTAATGTCCTCCATTTTATTTTCTAAGTCCTTTATTTGTTGTTCCAAATTATTCCTAGGTGGAGACTGACTTCTTGGGCCATATCCCATGCCTGAGCCACTGGGTGGAGGAGGATATTGCATATATGGATGGTATTGATCGTAAACATGCTCATATGGAGGAGGTCTATAATGATACTACGTATAGGAACCACCTGGTATAGAGTCATAATGAGGAACGAAATATTTGCTTTGTCCATGTATAACATATTCTACAGGCATGTCATGAGTTTGCTCTTGTGTATTGCCCCCAAATTTGACACGGGGTTTTCTTGTGTCCAAATTTTGAGCATGCCTCTAGATATCCAATTGTTTTTGAGGTTGGTCCTTAGCATTGGTATGTAATTGAGTGTATTTATCCGCATAAGATTTCCATAACGATCTGCATCGATAGAATTGTTCATGAGATGTTCTTTCGTGAGTATCATAGGCTTGACCATGTGTATTTGGGACCTCAGGTTTTTGAAACAAGAATGATGGTGACTCAAGCATGAAATGCGGTCCTCTAGTACCTCCACTATTAGGTCTCCTTTGATCCATGTTGAGTTGAGTTTCTCGCATAGGTCAATTTTCCAGTATTTGAGACATGTCAAAATCATGAGGTATCTTAGCTCCACTTTGTGCCATCACTTGTAAGAAATATTGTCTCTCTCTTCTCATGATTTCCTCAACCAATCTATTAAAATGGGGATCCATAATAGAGTCTTCCACTTCTATTGAATGTACTGAAATGTTGTCCATATTGTCATTGTGTGTATCATTGTTGTTTGTTTTTTCTAGGTTCTCAACATTTTGAGTGTTTCTATAGATCTCCATGTCAGGTAATGTGGTGTGATCGAAATAGAAAAAGATATTGTTGTCATACTCATAGGCACTCATCTTTGCAGACTCTTGAGCCTCTTTAGCTTCCCTCCTAGATTTTTGGGAACGGGTTTCAACCATGAACTAGGTCGTGACCAAGATGTGTGAGACTAGATGAAGATGGAAAGAGTATGGAAGACCAAGAGTTGGATGGAATGTGAATGAATCTGAGGTGTAATTGCAATGTCCAAAGTGTAAGACCAAGTATGTATGTAGTAGAGTAGGTGTGACTTCCAAAGAGATAATAGATCTCTTGATGAGGTAAGCTGACCTTGACTCTAAGTAAGACCAAATGAGACCCAAAGATGGTAGACCTTAATGAGGGACCACTTAGCAAAATGTTGTTGTATATATTGTGTTGACAAAGCAAGATGAGGACTAGAAAGTGACCTTTTGACTCGAGTTTAGACAAATGTGAATGTAATGCAAAGTGTAGATGAACTTTGTGAGACCCAAAAATAGGCTGAATTCTAGATGAAAGCCCAGAGAAATAACCTAGCAAGCTCAAGAATTTTGAAACTGATTGCTCTTGTTTACTGGACAGGATTTTTTTTCAATACTGAACACAGACGTGCCTCTGTACTTAACAGACGTGGTTTTCCAACACATACGTGATTAAACACTGCACAGACACATTTCTAAGAATTTTGTGAATGCAATTTGTTTATGATAATACAGACGTGGTTATAGGACAGACGTGATTAAACACTGCACATACACGTTTCAAAAATCCGAGTGCAATTTTCTCAATTTGTGAAGTTGTTGTGACCAAATCTAAATTTTTTATTGTTTTTCCATGACAAGAGGACACAATGTTAATGAGGACTCAATGTTTGCAAGTGTTTGGACTCAAAATGACTCAAAGAAAAGTGTGTTGTTTGATATAAAAAATATTTGTGAATACACTTGAAGATATAAAAGACACAATGTTTTGATGTTTGGTCTTGAATGTTTAGATGTTTAAAAGAAGACAAGCACAATTCTTATGGTTGGCCAGGACAATAGTTATTGATCCCACATGGGGTTTTCCCCAAGGCTACGCTATTCAAAGCAGATACTTAGATGCTTGACCCCACTTGCTCCACCCTCGACACTCACTTCTTTGAGGCAACCAAGCACCAGTCCCCACGAAAACTCCCCGTGGTGAACTTTGTATCTCTACTAAGAACTGTATGTGTGTGGTCCGCTCTAGAGGTCTGACCTCTTGCCCCAACAACTAGAAGGATTTTGGCTTTCTAAAACAAAAAAGGTGCTAGTAAGGGAATCCGCTCGTGTAGCCATGCATGCGGCACTTTCAGCTCTGTAAATACAAAAGGCTCCCAATTGGTAGGGGTTACGCCCTATTATTGATCAAATAAATTTGATCAAACGGGTTTATGGGGAGACATAGTGTTGGTATGAACTAATCAGCACATGTTACCCATGGCTTTCACCATGGATATAGTTATTCATAGTGTTTCAGAAGAGGTTGGTTTTCCTCACTACCACTTGGGTCGTTCCCTCCTCACTAATAGTCCTAGTGACTGCACGGGGAGGCAGGCCCTCTAAAGATTAAACACAAAGAGCCTATTGCCCAAGACACAAAAGACATTGGTTCAACTTTAGTGCACCAATTAAATTGTTTGCTACTCTATGAAAACAAAGTAAGCAATAAAGATCAAAAACCCTTGCCAAAATTCTGCAACAAAGATTTGTTAGTAGTTTTGCAATAATACCCCTCCTGCAAGCACACAAGTTAGGTAAATTTTAGATCCAAAAGACTTTGTGAAAAAGGGGTATTTGACAAATTTGATTTGCTTCAAAGACAAGTTGCACCAATTTGTTAGCTAGATCACAAGATATTAGCTCGAATAAACTAGATCTGAAATCAAAATGATGAAATAAAGCCCTAAAAAACTAAACAAAAACCAAAATTGCAAAATCAAAACACAAATGTGATTTAATCTTACGCAGACACAGTTATGAGACACAGATGCACCTTCAAACCTCATAGACACATTTCAGCAACACAAACATGAATCTACAACACAGACATGGTTAAAACGTTCACAAATGCGATTCAAGAACACAGACGTGGCTCTGCAATCTGAAAAATGTAAAATAATTTTAAAGACGCAAACGCGATTCCAGGGGTCACAGACGCGGCAGAAAAGAAAAAAAATGTGATTCCATACTATGCAGACGCGAAAATGTCAAAATGTTGTCGAAAATGTCAGATCTGCAACTTCAAAAGCATAAAATTTGCAACCAAGATGTTAAATGCAAAAGGATAAGAGTCCCACCAGGCATGCCAATAAGTTTATGGTAAAAATGGAAACAACAATATTGAAAGACTAAATAGATTCAACCACAAAACCCTAGCCTAACAACAACAAAGATCCACCATAACATATGAAGATTACCTAAGACAATGTAAATCGACAAAATCACAAAGATGATACCATCACATGTCCAATAGGGTTTGGATCTCCATTCTTCCTATCTCCATTGATCTTGTTTGATATGTTTACTCTCAGATTTTATGTGTGCACAAGAGCTCAACACAGAACGGAAATGTGGTTAAAAGTAGGCTTGATCGCATATGAAAGTTCAAATGCTAGTCGAAGAGCTTAGAATGCATAGGAGGATTGATAATGAAGGAAGTATCTCCTTATATAGAAGACACTTTAGAAAATGGAGGGATAAGATTGAGAGGTCTAAAAGATAAATGGTCGGCTAGGATTAGAGGGTGGGTAGAAGCAATAAGAAAATAATGAGGGTAGGTAATGTAGGAATTAAGAGATGAATGACATGTGTCATGGGTAGAAAAGGCTAATGAATTAATTAAATAAATAAATATTTATTTAATTAATAGAGGAAATGGGATCAATTAAATAAATAAAATATTTATTTAATTTAGGGGAAGAACAATTTAAATAAATAAATATTTATTTAAATGAGAAAAGGCTTAGAAGAGGATAAATGAATTAATTAAATAAATAAAGATTTATTTAATTAATAGAAGAATCGGGCTTAAATAATTAAATAAATAAAAATATTTATTTAATTAGACAAGACAAATTTACGTGTCTACAATAGGTGTTTTGTTTGCAAATGATTCTTGGCTCTTGTGGTTGATCATCTTCTACACTATTTGAAGCTATCAACCATCCTCTTACAAAGGAATATTTTCTCATCTTTTATTTGATAGTCATCATTTACCTATCTTATGATAATTTGTGAGTATTCATAGACTTTAAGATCCTTTATGTGCCATTAAATAGCCATTTTGAGTCTTGTGATCGAAGTTTCATAATCAACAATATTATTTGTCCATAGAAAATCTAGTCAATATGTTTTTGGGATATAATCTCCTTAAGGAGTGATGAAAATAATTATTGCTATTGAACCATGTTGGTTATTAGAAGTATCAAAGTATAATTTCTATAGGTTTGTTAAAATGACAGGGAATATTGCTTCATCTTGTAATTTAGAGATAAGAGGATGATATATGTGTTTTTTGGTGCATCTACTAACAGATCAACAATAACTTGTCCCTTAATAGTATTACAATCTACATATTTAATGTCAAATTCAATTGTTATCATGACCCATCTCACCACTCAACCTATGAGTGCAGCCTTAGATAAGATGTACTTTAATGGAACAACATTTGAAATTAGCTTTGTCTGATGATTAAGCATATAGTATTGCAATTTTTACAAGGTAAAGATAATAGCTAAGCATGCTCATTCTAATACAATATAGTTGAGCTTATATCCTACTAATGTGCAATTGATATAATCAGGTATTATTTATTTCCCTATGTCAGTGTGGTGTGCAAAATGAGCACTTAATGTAATTGTGGTTGTAGATACATATAATAGAAATGGTTTCGCTTGGATTTGTAGAATCAATACTCTAGGTGAAGCAAGAGAGTCTTTTAGTTGTTTAAGTGCTTGCTAATATTTCTTGTCCCATTTTAATATGGCATTCTTCTAAAGGAGATGTGTAAAGGGGCGGCACTTGTTTGCCAATTGGGAGTTTACCTTGGATACTATGCAATTATTTCATATTTTTAGGTGGAGACATGTGGACTATTTATTGATTTCACTTTAGTTGGGTCCACTTCAATGCTTCTACAAGAATATGTGTATCCAACCAACTTACCTAAAGTTACCCCAAAAATACACTTATTTGGATTTAGCCTTACTCGGTACTTTTCTAGTCTATCAAAAAAAAATTCAAGTACATCCAAGTGATATTTTCTTGTGATGTATTTTTCCAATAGGCCATCTGTATAATCTTTCATGATGGTGTGAAATAGGTCATAAAATATTGTTGTCATTACTCTTTGATACATGGCTTGGTATTTTTAGACCAAAAGGTGTTACATTCTAGGAGTCTGTTCCCTAAGGACATGTGAATATTGGTAGACTTGTGTGAATATTGTTGTCATTGATGTCAAAACAGTTATCCAATTTGTTCTGGATGGTATATGCAGTATATTGACATCAAGTCAATTATCCGATTTGGTCTGAAGGTTGTGTGCACTATTGAATGCAATTGGTGTGTGCAGTCTTTTTGTTATGTGCAGGTGATACGGGTTCTGGTATTTCTATGGGATGTGAGGCAGTAATATGTAGTTGATCTTTTGGAGTTATTTCCAGAAGATCCTTATATCCAAAATTTTGAGTTGTGCCTACATTAGTCCCAATATCAGTTATGTGTTCTGGGATCAACTATTTTGGTTATAATAGATGTATCTTTTCAAATCTCAGGGTTTGTTACCTATGGTATGCATAGAATTTGTATTCTTGGAGTTTGGAGATGTTATGTTTGGAGTTTTGTGTTTATGGGTCATCATCTATGGCTTCGGATGACCCTTGTCCCATTCTGGTAATTAAGGTAAATGCATCAGTGAATGAATTATGTGAAGGGAAGCGTATAGACATCTTGTGGACGTCGACCAGTGGTTATCATGTTCAAGGCTTTATTGGATAACGTGTTGACCTAGGCCGACACATTATCCTAATATGTGAGTCCTTCAGTATATATAAAAGTATACAATATGAGTGATACATATAGATAAAGAAATACAACAATGAAGATAGCAATATCAGAGTGTCAAGTGTGAGTTGCAGAAAACAAAGGTAGTTGGTGCAGAATCAGAGTATTGCAGTAAACCTTCACTAGATCTATTGCAAGTGCTTAAGGATAGTTGTACATAGGTCTTTCACCAGATCTACTATAGGGTTTGTGAATTGTGATCTAATCTTAACTTGGAACTAATCTCATGCATTCAAAGATGCAACTTTCTTCAGTTCAACCATACTTGTTACAGTGAGCATTCTGATAGTAAGTTTTTTTTTGCAATTTTTTAGTGAGCATTCCGACAATGAGCCGTTTTTGTAATTTTGGCAGTGAACCACCCTTTTGTAAACACTATATAACTAGTTATATTTTCTTGAGAGTTAACACTCTCAATGGTTTTTCCCATTTAGGTTTTCCACGTATAAAATTCGATGTTCCTTTTGTGGTTGTGCTTCATGTTTATTCTCCATTTACCATCTCATGTTTAATATGCTTAATTGGTGTGTTTGATGTATCAACAAAGGTTTAAAATGTGGAGAAAGTTTTAGAATATATGGGAATACTGATTCACCCCCCCCCCCCCCCCCCCCTCTTAGTATTTTGATCCCTTCAACCAATCCAACAATTGGTATCAAAGCTTTGGTCCCTTTCTTGGAAGCTTAACCGCTTAAGGGAGATCCATGTTGGTTGGATGATGGCACATATGTGCATGACCAGATAATTTTAGTTAGATGAAGACTTGCAGACTACTCTTGAAGATTTGGAAAGTGTTGAATCAAAGAATGAGGAATTGAAAGAGAATGTGAAGGTAGCGAATGAATATGTGCAGAAGTTGAGAGAGCAAATCCAAAACTTCAAGTTGAGGCATAAGGAGGTTAACAATCAATTGAAGCAGTTGAATGAGACTATTAAAGATCAGATGTAGAAGATTGAGGAGAAGGATAAGATAGAGGAAACCCTAAGAGAAATAATCAAGATAAATTTTGAGGAATGTGAGAAGCTAGAGCAAGAAGTGAAGAAAATAAAGATAGAGAATAAGGCTCTTGACAGTAGTAAGCTCTTGGAAGATTTGATCAGCATGCAAAAATCTCATTTGGACAAAACCGAACTTGTATTTCAGCCCGGTGAGTGTTCAAATTTGAATGACAAAGATAAAAGCAAAGAGATTAAAGTTGAAGTTGAGAAGAAATCAGAAGATGTAGGAAAGTTCTAGAATCATAATATCAATGCAAGAAGGTCACCAGTTTGTCAACCTAATGCGCAAAGGTACCCATCTTTTAATGGTTATTATTTTCAATGCAATAAATTTGGACATAAGGTTGCAAACTATAGAAGCATTTAGTGTTATAGTTGCAAGAGGTTTGGTCATAAAGAAAATTATTGTAGAAACTATGTTATGAGTTGAAATAATAATTTAGTTCGGGCAAATAAGATTAATTACAAATTTCATGTATGTTGTTATACTTGCAATGGTTATGGTCATAAAGCTAATCAATGCAGATATAGATCTCATCTAGTCAATTCTACAAGGAAGATTATCAGTTGTTTCAAGTGCAAACAGTTTGGACATTATGCTAATCAATGTGGTAATGGAAATATCGAAAAATCTATTGAGAAGACTGTGATGAAGAATGATGAATCAAAGAAGAATGAAAACTTGGTTTGAAAAAAGAAGGAAGTGAGCCTGGCATACCAAAATCTGGTGCATGCACCTCTTCCTCCAATAACTGAGCATATTGCTTTGGCTCAAGGGAAGTTCTCTTTTGAAAGAAAAATCTTTTATTCTACCCTGTCCAAGTGGATCATGTGGTTGATCTTGCATGATTGAGTTTAGAGGCTATCTGGTAATAGAAGGTTTTTTATAACATCATCGACAAGACATTTCTTAGCGGCAAAACCCTAAAGGAGATTTTTGGCAAGATAAGTATCAGAATTTTGAATTCATTCTTCCACTATCATTTGTGCTTGAGAATATTGTGAGTAGTAGAAGAATAGAAATGTAAGAGAGCAGAGCAAGTGATCATGAAAAGCAAGATGAACGTTAAAAGAATCAAGCAACGTAGAGTTTTAGGGTTCAAAAAGAGCTTTCTTGGATGAATTTGACCCAGAGAAAATCATAAATATAAAAACCAGTCCGAGTAATGCTGAGTTGCAAAGAGTTAAGGAATTGGAGCACAAAGGTCAATATCTATGGACCGAATTCCATTGGTTTCATGATGCGGAGGTTATCAGAGTGATCCTTAGTCATGTGCAAAACATCATCATGTTGGATAAACCCCAATCATGAAGGCGATTATCTTGGTTATCACCAACTTATGCAACAATGGATATGTTTCAGTTAAGAAGTGAAAACCCTAACCAACATAAAGGGTGATCAATAAGCACTAATCATTGACAAGATCATCAACCCTGTTGTGAGGTATGTTGCTTACGACATTTCTTATAAGGTCTATTTCAAAAATAGAGAAGGTGTCACTTTGACAATTGTTGTGTATATGGTACATATGCTTGTGATAGAAGACAAATCATTTGACTTGTGTGAATTATTGAGGGAATTATTATTGGAAAATATCAAGATGTCAAAAGAGAAAAATTACCCCTTCTAGTTTTAATCATTGCTTGTTTGATTGGTCATTTATTGTTTAGGATACCTTCCAGCCAAAGAAAATGTAATATGGGAATCTGGTGTCCTTGTTGCAAGGTAGATATTCAGATATTTGAACAATTTAGACAGTAAAGAGGAAGCATGGAATGCATATTTCAACTCTTTCATAAATATGTGGAGTTTCAATCTAGTATCCCCTATTACCGATTCTAGAGGTTCTTCCTGTAGAAAGAAGAAAAGAAGACAATTTGTTCCTATGAGTGTTTTAGAATCAGAGAAAATCAAGAAGGATCTGAAAGGAGATATTATTACAATTGAGGATCCGAAGTCTCCTGTAGTTGAAGGATAATTGGTTGTTGCAGGACAGGAAGCTAAAGAATCGAATGATGAATCAAATTTGTTAGAGATGGTTAGCAGCATAGATGAAATCAGGAAAATTGATAAGATGTGGCTGACTTCAGTTGAGTTAGATAGAAGTGAAAATATTTTGATGAATCACCTGGTTCATAATAGTATCAATATTGAAGATATCAGTAAATTGCTTCTGGAATCTCTTTGTCAAATTCTTAAGAAAAATTTGTCTAAGCAATCAGTTGAGGTTGGAGTTTTAGAGGAGAAAGGTGCTGATATACATAATTTGTTAAAAGGAATATGATGATGCGAAGAAAGCTCTATCGGTATGCATTCAAGAAATGAGAGATTTTATCAGCAGTGCTAGCAGAATCTACAACTATTGTATCTCATGGCCAACAGTTGCAATAAAACATAAAGCTAAAATTGATTCTATTGAAGATGAATTGAGTTTATTGGATAGATCCTTTAATTTTCTAGATGACAAGGATGGTGAGCAAAGAAAAAGAATAAACTTTCTTTAAGCTGAACTCTTATAATTGCAAAGGCAAAGAGAAGACTTTGTAAGCATGTTTTTGAAAGTAAAAGAGATTGTTGAGGAAAAAGAGCATTTTTCAACAGTTCTTGGTAGTGTAGTTGAGTATGAGCATAATCCATCTGCTCCGAACAGTTTTCCCTATGTTGTTGATTTGCTAGTGGAGTGCAGGAGTCTTTTAGTCAGCGTTAAACTAGTTGTGAATTCTTGGGAAGTTCTTCTTCCAAAACTGAAGGATAAATACAAGATTATCTTTTTTAAGAAGACTAGTTGAAGGTTCTTTTGGTTTGGTACTTAGTTTGTGATATTGTCTTTTTGTGGTTTATGTATATTCTTCTTCTTTCTTTTCTTTTTCATCAAAGGCACCCTTTGTCCTTGATGTCAAAAGGAGAGAAAGGATTGTGGCTTTTGGAATTAAGGAGATGTATGAGTTAGAGGGAGTTGAGTTGTATGTCGATATGTTTTACTTGTGTGAATATTGTTGTCATTGATGTCAAACAAGTTATCTAGTTTGGTCCAGAAGCTATATGCAATATATTAATGTCAAGTCAATTATTCGGTTTGGTCCGAAAGCTATATGCAATATATTTTTTATTACGGGAAAAAAAAAGTTTTGAAGGGACCCAAAACCCTTTACAAAAGATTACAAAAGATAGATAAAATAGAGTTTAGTCATAACAAAATTATAGCAAAAACAACCAAACAGGACTGAGAGACAACAGAAGACAAACAAAAGACCGCTCAACCCACAAAAATAGAAAAAGGCCAACAAAATTATAGTACAGTTACAACAATAGAAAAAGATTAACCCAGATTTTTAAAGTTCTCTTCAACATCAGCACTAGGCTATATGCAATATATTGATGTCAAGTTAGTTATCCAGTGTGGTTCGAATGTTGTGTGCAGTATTGTATGAACTTGGTGTGTGTAGTCTTTTTCCTTTGGGTAGGTGATGTGAGTTCTAGTATTTCTATGGGATGTGGGGCAGTAATGTGTGTGTGAAAAAGTGGAATAATTCTGATAGCTACAAGACACAACACTTCAATTAAGTCGTTACATGCATGGTTAGACATATATAAGCATAAATATGAAAACCATAACAAATCGACTAATTGCCTTCTAAAAGATGCGAGTATAAGATTGCTCTTAGACTAGTATAAGCAATACCAGTGCCTAGACTACACCAAGACAAAGGATTTAATCTATATGAGCATGAGATTAAACTAAATGGATGCAATATGGATAAAAGATTCAAGCAATAATGAATTCAAGCAATAAATGAATTAACTAAATATAGAAAAAGAAATTAAGCTAAGATGCAATAATCTCAAAAGGCAAGCACAATATATTCAATGACTCCAGAGCGAAAAGTGTGTAATAACAAATCTCCAGGGTGTTTTGAATGAGAGTTGAAGGTTGAATTTATAGAGAGTTACAATAGAGATCAAGAAAAAGCACAATTTAGGATTAATTGAAATAATTGAGAAATCATATTCGGTTAACCTTGAGATAGATTCTAATTATAGTTTAACTGAAATGCATTCAGATAAGAAGTTCAAGTTGCATTAGAAATAAGATTTAATTAATTCCACGCATTTGTGATAAAAATAGATAATTCTTTGATTTATTCAAGAAAAGAGTCTTTTAAATGCAACTCAACTTCTTTTTCTCAAAAGCTTTGAGTTCCAATTTTAAAGAATAATTAAATTGCTTTTAATTGCTTTTCTGATTTCAAGTTCTCAATTTAGAAAAAGAAATAATATCTCAAGTTTGATTTCTCTTCAATTCAATTCTTTTATTTTATTTTCAATTTAACTCTTGCTTTGTATATCAATTCCTCTTTTGCAATAAATTAATTCCTTTTTTATGATTAAATGGCAAATTTATTAATTAATTAAATATGCTAGGATATTTAATAAATTAAATAGAATAATTGATCAAAATGATATTCTTGGAATGATTCAATTAATTAAATAAATATATAATTAATATAGAATAATTGTTTTGCCATGTGATATTTGATGATTGAAGAATTAATTAATTATACTCAAGATTGATTTAACTGTCTTTGGTTAGGACCTTGGTGATGTCATCGAGATTAGGGGCCCATGGTTTAGATGACCAATTTTAGGGTATTACATTTGCCCCTCTTTGAATTAATGTGCGAGCAACGCGTTGGTTCAAAGAATACTTGATGTCTAGGAGATACCAGTTCTGAACTTGATTGATCATGAACCAGATGAAGAGCGAGGTGTTTAGCTTGGTTTGAAGCGATGAAGCTTAACAGAGTTGACTAAAGCGATACCGATCCCGAACTTGATTGAACTAGGAATGATAGAGAGTGAAGATACCGAACTTGAACTTGATTGATCAAGAAGTGGATCTTACTGATCTAGAACTTAATTGATCTAGACACAGTGAGAGAAGATAAAATCAGTCTTGAACTTGATGGATCAAGACACGATGAGCGAAGATAAACTATCCAGCTTGATTTGATGTGGTGAAATTGAACACCTGCTTAGATTGAGCGTGTGATCAAAGATACTCTTTAAACTTTTGATTGAGTTTAAATGAATAATCAGCTTGATGAAAAGTGATGAAACTGATTAACATTAAGAGATTGATTCAGATGAAGACAAATATCAGTTTGATTTGAAGTGATGAAACTAATATGCCCCTAGCGATTAATTCGATTCAAATGATCAAGAGATCTCAACTTGATATGAAGCGATGAAGCTGAGATGCCCCTTAGCAATAAGAATTTATTTGATTTTCTTTAGTTGAAAAATATTTTTGCTCGACTTTGGATGAAGATTTGAAAATTTTCTCAACATTGAAGATGTCAGGTCATAAGGTCATGAGAATGCCCCCTCAGGAGCGAAATCGAAAGATAGTGAGGGTACACGATTTTAGGCAATTGTTGGCGATGATAATGATTTGAGCACAAATTATTCAAAGGAATCTTTGAAAATTTGGCTTAATGTGAAATTGAGCGGAAAGTTGATTTGTAGAATAAAATTGAGATACAACGTTGATTAATGAGAAATTGAGCATAAATTGAAGAAAGATTGAGCTTTTTGATGAAAAGCGCTAAGTGGTCCAAATTTTAGAAATTGACTAGCAGAATGATCTCAAATTTCGATTTCGATCTCGAAAATGCAATTAGGATGGGCAAATTAGCTAAGGGTACAATTTTCATGTCCATCAGAGCAAGTTGAAAAATTAGGGTTTTGGCTATATATGGGGTAAAAGTGTCATTTTCAATTCATTTTAACCCTCCAAGTTTGAAAATTCAAAAATCCTTATGTGAAGAAAATGGTGCTTCCCACACAAGTGCATCGATTCGAGTGCCAGAATGACATAATTGACCTCGAAACTATGAGCCAATGGTAAGTGATCGATCTTAAGCTTGTTAATCATTTCAATTTTGGATTTTTTTGTTGAATTTTTCTATTTTTTGGCATGTTGAAGTCGGGCTTTCTCGTTTTGTCGTGCGAGACAGGATCCTGTCTCGTACGACTAACTGATTAAGTTTGTTTTATCGTTTAAAGTTACTAGTTTTGTCGTCCTGCATACACCCTTCTGTCGTACAAATACCTTCAAAAGAGCCCATTTTGTCATTACAGGGCTAGTCTTGTGTCGTATCAACTGTTTTATTGTATGAGACCTATTCCTGGCTCGTACAAGTTTCTGTCTCTGTGATGTTTTGTCGTTTGAAAAACAGTAAGCCTTTTTAAAGGTGCAAACTTGAAATTTTTATTTTGCAGTTGATGTAGTTGGATTTGCATGATGTTTTACTTCTCTTATAGGCTAATTTGAAATGTTTCCTGATGCGTCGTTGTTTGATTTTTGCAGGTTTGATTGCCTCATGTGTTATTCAGAGTGTATATCCACCTACTATGACATTAATTCGTCAGTTATCTGATGTTGGCCGGGCTCATATAGATTTGTGCGGATTGACTCATCTTCTTGAGTTGCCTAATATTCGTGTGAATCATAGTATGCTCAATGCATTAGTTGAGAGATTTCATTCTGAGCATAACACATTTCATTTACCAGTTGAGGAGATGATGATCACTCCCGAGGATTTATACAGGATTCTTCGTATCCCTTTTATTGGGGGTAAGGTAGATTATGATGCAGCACAACGTCCAGGGCTACTAGCTATGAGATAGGTATTTCACGATGCAGACATTCTAACATGTTCTATCAGTTGGGACGTTATGATGACCAGGTACAGTGAGAACTTTCCACTGGCTTGCATCTTGGCAGGTTTCATTTGCTGCTTTCTTATGTCGGAGAGGGGACAACAGGGGTTTTTATGTGGATGGGGCAAGATGTTGGAGAGACTTGTGGAGCACCCCCAGATGTTAGGATGGGGTTCTTATATATTGGCACACATGTATCGCAAGATGCATGAGATTATATATAGGGATGGGAAGAGTATGGCTGCAGGAGTTTTGATTCTACAGATATGGGCTTGGGAGCACCTCCCAGTATGGAGACCGATCATGGATGACGCTAGAGATCCACAACAACCTATTGTTTATCGATATTCTGGATATATTACGCAACCCCATATGGGCAAGATAGATTATTGGAGACGATAGTTGGACAACTTGATAGTCGTGATATGGAGACCGTACAGGGGTCTAGAGCCTTGGGATGATTGGAGAGTTGTGTGCATAGACCTCTTCATGACACGACCTCTCATAGGCAAATCATAGACAGTGGTCGAGTGGTTTGTTGTTACTCGAGTGACGAGGTAGTATGGTAGACCTCAGGGGATCTTGCAGGAGTTTACTGCATATGCACATTACGCAGATGAGGAGAGGCAGGGATGGGTACTGAGGCTATCATACGCCTTAGCCATGCAGGAGCTGACTGGGTTACAACATCTAAGATGGGATTATCTAGATGATATTGCAGATGCAGGGGTATTGCCCTAGAATAGGGATTCGTTTCAACAATACCCTTTCCTGAGATTTACTGATCTAGCAGAGTAGGCACCTCGTATAGAGGAGATTGAGGACGATGCCCCTGTGCAAGCACAAGGACAAGGATAGAGGTAGGTACCGAGAGCTGAGGCTCTGAGGCGGACAGGTGGAGATCCTAGAGCTAGTAGCAGCAATGTGCTAGTTGGTGGTAGGCAGCAGCCGAAAGGAGAGGGTGGATCCCTAGGGACTGTTGGGGTGAGACTTAGTGGAGTGAGGGTGTCAGAGGGTGGAGGAGAGGAGGAGAGAGTAGCTATGAGACAAGTGAGATAGAGGAGAGAGGAGTGGGGGAGAACCAAAGGTAGAGATGGAGGAGGTGATGGAGGCGGAGATGGAGGTGGAGAGCCTACGATGGATCAGGGGGGCGACACAGCGCAGTCGATGAGAGAACGCTTAGTGGGTTTGCAGTCATAGCTAACAGTGGCACAGACTCAGCTGGTGGAGCGAGACCGACAACTAGCAAAGATGAGGGTAGAGCGAGACAGTTTGCGGCAGGAGGTTCTTCATCAGACGAGTCGGGTAGCCTATTATGTTGCGGCTTATAGCATAGCAGCTCCAGTAGCGCAACAAGTTGTACCGTATTCTCAGTATATGGCTCGATCAAATGGAGCTTGGGAACCTAGGCAGGATCCACCTCCTCCACCACTTGGCGATGAGGGAGAGGTAGATAGCTAGATTTTTCTATGTAGCTCTTAGATTGTTTTATAGACACACCCATTTTTTGTAGCCCTTACAATTCTTGCTCAAATGGGAGATTGTATATGTCAGTTGACATTATTTTGTACCCTGAGACTTGATCATTATATATATACAAGATCTTGATTTGACTTCATTGTACTTGTGTAGATCCATTTATGAGATGTCTTTCTATATGCTTTATTCTATATGTGTGCATATTTGTTTAGTATGGATGTATGTAATGCAAATGAATATGGATGTTTGTTTTTGTTTCTTTTCATATGCAAATAAAATGAATGATGAGTAGTGCAAATTTTTTTGTTTTTTATGCAATAAGATAAATGTAAATGAGTGATAATGAAATTTATGAATCTATATAAAATGCTTATGTATGCAGCTAAACATCTCAATACACAAGTACTCAATCAAAGAAATGATGAAAAAGAGACCACTTAGCTTAGAAATGATGAAACTTCAAACTCTCATTCAGAAGATAAAGAGATCATTACCCTACTGAAATCACTCTAAATTCACAAAATACAAAATGAAATGCAAAATGAGATGCAACCTAAACCTAGTCACTGGATTTGAAATGCTTAAGTTTCATCACTGAGCATTAACAAACATAGTAGGCAGATTAGAGTTCCTTTCTTTTCATGTGCAATATTAATTATCTTGTCTGCAATGACCCTTTTTTCGTTCATGTCCTTGGACAGATTTTCGCAAGGACCCGAATTGCATCATAAAGAAATTCCCTCAAAACAAACAAAGAAATGATGTGAACCTCCTTGTAGCATACAAATAAGAGGAGTCGAGGTATGTGTGGCGATTTAACCTTGATGTGAAGGCTCTTATCACAGACACCCAACTTATTAGATGTTTCTAAATCATCAGAATCATTCCTACAAGCAGAAAAAAAAAAAAAATATTATGCCCCCAATCCTTGCTCCTCTTAGTCAAGATAGACTTCCTCGAGTTACTTAGAGGGATAATAATCAAAACCAATATAAAAGACAACACACAAAGAAAATTTTCATGCATAGCTCAAACTGTTTAGTGTTTGTTTTCAGTAATGTTGTTTTGCTTGTGTACTCAGTGATAAAACTCTTCGGTAGTCAGGAGACAGGTGACTGACTTAGAGTGGATGACCAAGTTTCACTAACATAAAGTTGACTTGGTTGATACTGCTTAGGACATGTAATGCGCTCTGTCAATTAACCTAAGACTAGGACATTAATCAGTTTCAAGCCATGAGGGTTCCAATGAACCAGGGTGTCACAAAAGTGACTGAAATATATGTACAAGCGAAAGCGTAGATGCAGTACTTCAGTACAAGAGATAAGACTAACCTAGAGAAAATCCAGCAGACATATTGATTGATGTCATTGTTTTGATTTGATAATTGATAGGAATGTCTGGTTTCAAAGAGTAAGTACCCCATATAAGACCGATTTGTCTGGTTTCGAGTGTACCCTTCCTTGTATAAGACATGTTGATGATTGATAGAGTTTGATAGATTGATTAACAAGACATGTGATAAGTGTGATTGCAGACTTTGAAATTTTGTCTGATGTTGATTTAGTTTGAAGGATACTCTGTGCTTTCTAACTTTGGATTTTTAGTTTTTTATTTCGTAAGTTTTTTATTTTTAGGATTTTTTTTTCAAGACATTTTATAATTTTTAGGAGTTTATTCAGGACCTTTTATGATTTTATTTTTAGGAATTTCTTAGCTATGCCCCCAGTATGCAAACCTATATGACATGATGATCTGCAGAATGCAGGTGGAGACAATGTTTTTTTGATATGACCTATATTAATGCGATATGCATGATGAAGATGCATTTCCTATTTGAACAAGGATGACCGTGTTTGTTTAGCACTTTGTAATACACCAATTGAATTGGAGGTACAAAACATTTCATAGATAAGTGGTCAGTCGATCCTTAAGGTCCCTTGGAACGTCCAAATTAACACACTTAGTGACTAGGATTTACAAATGGAGACACAGAAAAATTCCCCATAGATTCTTGAAACTTTGATCTTCTTTTTCCCATGTGAGTGCAAATGAGTTAATTCATGCTCTTGTGTTCACTAAATATCCTTAACATCCTATATGACTAGCTACATGGATTATTCTAACTTCAAAAGCATCCCGAATAGAGCCTCGCTACCAGCAATCCTTGAGAGCTCCGACGAGGTTATAAACTGTAATTTCTCGAATATTGCTCCATTGCTAGTATGCGTCCATAGCCCTGATGGAGTTACTCGCATGTTCCCATAGTCAAGATTTGTGTCACACTTGCATGCATGATATTTCAATCATATATCATTGCTCTTTTGCCTTGAGATGAATATTTGGCATAACACTTTTTTTTCTCTTTTTTCTTTTTCATGCCTTGACTTGTAAGTAGTGAAACCTACTTGGGTGTGACAATTACAATGGCGCTGAAGTAGAATTTTAGATTTTTCACTAGTCATATGATCAACTAGGTGTCTAGAATGAATTAGAGATTTTTTAATGTGTTTGAGATATAGAAATTGATAGATTTTGGGTTAACAAGTCTCAAATAGTGAAATCACTACCCAACCATAAGTAAAGCGTCGTCACAGGGTAATGTTAAAAATAAATGACCTTATGACCTCAAGGAATTCATGTCTGAATATCTAAGAAAGGAGATGACCCTTGTTTGTCTTGAATGCAAACAAATGATAAACTTGGATAGTTGCCTTGTTTTATTGATGTTGCTATATGCTAATGCAAAAATTGTATGAATGAGATGCATTTGAAAAAGAAACTATATGTGAAGCAGTGCTTTGACTAAAATGATATGCAATGCAGAAAGCAAAACCTGAATTAACCCAGCCCTTAGATATGATATCGTTGAAGGTGCATGTTGTTCATAGGGTCAGGGATTTTTGTGTCGGTAGCTCATTGGTCCAACATAAAAAATGTCTTTCCAAGAAGGACTCAGCTAAGTGTACATGTCCAACATCTCCAATGTTGATTTCCTTAGTTTTTTGGATTTTGCAATGAAACTAAGGTAAAGTATTATGCAAAAGATTGGATAAGGGGAATGGAAGGATGAAAAAGAGGTGTTCGATAATGGACCAGATGTTGAAAGTTTGGTGCATGAGTGAATGGAAATGTTTGCGGGATCACCATTGGCACACATCTTGAGGGATGGTGGATTGATGGAGGAAAAGTGGATCTCAGATTTTGAGATTTGGATGGAGGAACAATCAGGGACTTTGGGACATAAGGTTCCAAAATAGATGAAGGAGGTGATGGAGAAATAGATTTGAAAGGTTTGGATGGAGGAACAACAATCTTGGCTGTTGATTTGGATTTTTCTTTAGACTATTGTGCTTCAAGGAGACACTTAGGGATCCACATGGTTTTTTAATTTTTCATGCTTTTGTAGTTTCTTGGAACGCATTGCTTCTACAAATGCCTTAGGAACCCATATAGCTTTTGATTTTTCTTTCTTTTGCTCAGTGGGCCTTTGTGTCCTTTTAGATGGATGGAAGGTACACGAAGATGTACGCCTTTGTTGATCTTGCACAAGGGATGGAGGAATATAGGATCCTAAAATGGATGGAAGAGATGAAGGGGAAGGCGTGTACCTAGATTTTGGTTTAGTAGGGATACCACCATCTTGAGGAATGTCACTGAGGACATGACCCTTAATAGTTTCTTTAACATGGACGGGTTCTTGCTTGTGAAGGTCTACCCCTTTACGTTTATAAATATTTTGAATTGTAGGATCATGAGAGGGATTTGTAGGCGTGATGGATCCTTGAGGTGAACGTGAAAGATTATGACAAGGAGATGAAGGTATACTTTGATCTTGACATGGAAGAAGACCATTGGATAGAGTATTTGACTCTTCATTTTGAATAGGATCGTTTGAAAAGGTAGAATAGGCATCATGATCTTTCTTAGGAAATATGCTTTGCTTTTGAGATGGAAGGGGATCATCTTAGAATAAATGGAAAGGTATAATTGGATCCTCATGGGATTCTAGGGAGGTAAGATCTTTTTCAACCATTGGATGGGATGGCCCTTGAGATAGCCCTGGAGGATCAACATGAGAAGTTTCATCATTAGGTTCATCTTTTGAGGGATATGGTATGGATTTCTTTTTAGAAGCCTTAGAAGATAGCGGCATAATGGAAGAGATGTAGGCTATGTGTGAGCCATTGCTAGACATAGGTTCATAATTTTGATCATGGTTGGAAATAGTTCCTTCTTTTTCTTTAGGTGAGTCATTAGGATCTTTAATTTCAATGGCATCGTTATCAATGAGATCTTGAATCTTATGTTTTAATTCTAGGCACATTGAAGTATTATGTTTGGTATGCCTATGGTATGCACAGTAATTACTCAAAACTTCACATCCCCATGTAGTCTTTTTAGGCAATATGATAAGATTATGCTCAAGTAGCTCTTCCAAAGCTAACTCAATAGATTTCCCCAAAGGTGTAAACTGTCTATCTAGGGGATAGATGTCTTTTTGTCTTGGTGAAGATGCCTTATGATCTTGTATAAGATTTGGATTTTTTATTTTCAATTACTTTTTGTTCCATCTTATGTAATTATTTTAACATTTCTTGAAGTCTAGTGTTCTTAATATCATGAATTTTTATCTCAAGAGGGGTCATTGAATCTTTTTGTTGAGCTTGAATGTCATATATTTCTTTCTTGAGGACTTGAATTTGTTGAGCCAAGGTAGCCATGGGCTTCTTACTTTTGTCAGTCTTTTTAGAAGAGCTTCTGGTTTGAATAGGCATTTTTATTGACTTATGTGACCTAAAGTTGTTTGTGATGCAGAAGTCAAGATCAAATTCAGAGCTAGTTGTTCGGTATACTAGTTTGTGACACAAACAAAGTTTTGACTAGGATAGACTAGTTTTGATAGAGTTTCGACTTAGGATAGACTAGTTTTGGACAAAGTTTCAACTAGGATAGACTAGTTTTGAGACAAACAAAGTTTCGACTAGGATAGACTAGTTTTGGAGAGAGTTTCGACTAGGATAGACTAGTTTTGACAGGAACAGAGTTTTTGATCACTTAGTTGTTTCTTGTTTTCTCTAGTTTTGGTATATTCCAGTTTTAGTTTTGAGGGATGAAAACACAGAAAACACATAATATGAATAATATCTCCAATCACAACATGCAAACCCTGCGGAATTTGATGAGAGAAGAAAACCTTTACTTGTAGACTTAGGTACACACCCAATAGCTAATTAGAATATGGCCACTGAGTCTCATGCAATGGATTCTCAATACCGTATTAGCTGACTCCAAATGCTAATGGGGGCACAAAATGACAAGTATCTTGGGAGAGTTACTATCTCTCTTGCACAAAGATTATACCCCCTTTCGGAGGTGAATTGGGTAGCTTCTAATTTTAATTGGAACTAGTAAGGGATTTGTTCAGCGCGTCGAGGTATAAATTCAATTAAGAGGTCTCCCAGCCTTGAAAACCAAGGTTTAATATACCCAAGGGTACATAGGAGAGTTGTTCCTGAGCACTGTTGTTGACTTGATTTTCATCAAATCATGTTTTTTTTATAGTGGGTTGGAGTACTTGGCATTTATCCATTCCCACTTGGGTCGTTCCCCTCTCACCGGTCGTAATGGTTATAGAGTTATTAGCTCCTTGGGAGGGTAGGCCCACTAAAGATATACAAATCTCAAACTTAAAGAAAATGCCTCAAGGGTCTGGATTTCTGATTGTCTATAAAGACAAGAGCATACTCTCCTACCTCTCAGAATTTTCTTAAAACACAAAATATAGATTTGTTCTTTAACCAGATAACAAGTTAGGTGCCTAGAAAGGAATTTAATGAATACATAATGTTTGCTTGAATCTCCTCAGGCAACCTGCAAAGACAACGAATCAGTAGTCATATTGTCTTTGTGCGACAAGCATAGTCTTCAACAAGTGTTCTGCAAAAACTAATTAGACTGTGAAAATTCTTCAAATAAATAGATAACTAGCTAGGGTCAGTGTCAATGTAATCAAAATTGAACAGAAAACCTGAAAAATGAAACTTGCTTTTTTAACCAAAAAAATACATAATCGTACAACAATTCTCATTGACTCGTACGATAATTCGTACAGGATCATACGATAATTGAAGTTTGTCGTTTTGACATATAGGAAATTTCATATGATAATACACAGAAACTATACGGAAAAAAATCTGAAAAGTCAAAAATCTGAAAAAAAAAATTAAAAATAAATAAAAATAAATAAATAAATAAAAAGTTAGTCTTGGAGGCCAAAAAATGTAGTCTTCTGCCCCACGGTGGGCGCCAGAGATGTGTGTATGAAAAAGTAGAATAAGTCTGATAGTTGCAAGACACAACACTTCAATTAAGTCATTACATGTATGGTTAGACATATATAAGCATAAATATGAAAACCATAACAAGTAGACTTAATGCCTTCTAAAAGATGCGAGTATAAGATTGCTCTCAGATTAGTATAAGCAATACCAGTGACTAGACTACACCAAGATGAAGGATTTAATCTATATGAGCATGAGATTAAACTAAATGGATGCAATATGGATAAAAGATTCAAGCAATAACGAATTCAAGCAATAATGGATTCAAGCAATAAATGAATTAACTAAATATAGAAAAAGAAATTAAGCTAAGATGCAATAATCTCAAAAAGCAAGCACAATATATTCAATGACTCCAGAGCGAAAAGTGTGTAATAACAAATCTCTAGGGTGTTTTGAATGAGAGTTGAAGGCTGAATTTATAGAGAATTACAAGAGAGATCAAGAAAAAGCACAATTTAGGATTAATTGAAATAAATGAGAAATCAGATTTAGTTAACCTTGAGATAGATTCCAATTATAGTTTAATTGAAATGCATTTAGATAAGAAGTTCAAGTTGCATTAGAAATAAGATTTAATTAATTCCATGCATTTGTGATAAAAATAGATAATTCTTTGATTTATTCAAGAAAAGAGTCTTTTAAATGCAACTGAACTTCTTTTTCTCAAAAGCTTTGAGTTCTAATTTTAAAGAATAATTAAATTCCTTTTAATTGCTTTTCTGATTTCAAGTTCTCAATTTAGAAAAAGAAATAATATCTCAAGTTTGATTTCTCTTCAATTCAATTCTTGTATTTTATTTTCAATTTAACTCTTGCTTTGTACATCAATTCCTCTTTTGTAATAAATTAATTCTTTTTTTATGATTAAATGACAAATTTATTAATTAATTAAATATGCTAGGATATTTAATAAATTAAATAGAATAATTGATCAAAATGATATTCTTGGAATGATTCAATTAATTAAATAAATATTTAATTAATATAGAATAATTGATTTGCCATGTGACATTTGATGATTGAAGAATTAATTAATTGTGCTCAAGATTGATTTAATTGCCTTTGGTTAGGACCTTAGTGATGTCGTTGAGATTAGGGGCCCATGGTTTAAGATGACCAATTTTAGGGTATTACAAATAAGATGTAGTTAATTAGTTGGAGTTGGTCCCAATATCAGTTATGTGTTTTGGTATCAGCTGTTTTGGTTATGGCAAATGTACCTTTTCATGTCTCATGGTTTGGTACCTATGATATGCATAAAATTTTTACTCTTGGAGTTTGGAGATGTTATATTTGGAGTTTTGCATTTATGGGTCATCTTCTATGGGTCCGAATGACCCATGTCCCATTCCAGTAAGTAAGGTATGCATTGGTGAATGAATTGTGTAAAGGGAAGCATATAGAGATCTTGTGGAGGCCAGCTTAGTTATCATGTTCAAGGATTTATTGGATAATGTGTTGAGCTAGGCCAACACATTATCCCAATATGTGAGTCCTCTGGTATATATAGAAGTATGCGATATGAGTGATACATATAGAGAAAGAAATACAATAGTGAAGATAGAAGAGAAGTGAGTATTAGAGTGTGAAGTGCAAGTTGCGGACAATGAAGGTGGTGCATAATCAAAGTATTGCAACAATCCTTCACCGGATCTACTGCAAGTGCTTAAGGATAATTGTATAGAGATCTTTCACCGGATCTTTTGCAAGGTTAGTGAGATGTGATCTAAGCTTAACTTGGAACCGATGTCAAGCATTTGGAGATGAAAATTTATTTAGTTCAATCATACCTATTATAGTGTGCATTCTGACAGTAAGCCATGTTTTGTAATCTTGTAGTGAGCATTCTAATAATGAGCCATTTTTGTAATTTTGGCAATGAGCCACCCTTTTGTAAACACCATATAACTAGTTGTATTCTCTTGAGAGTTAATACTCTTTATGGTTTTTTCCATTTGGATTTTCTACGTATAAAATCTGGTGTTCTTTTTGTGGTTGTGCTTCATGTTTATTTAATGCCCCCCCCCCCCCCTCTCTCTCATTATTTTGGTCCCTTCAACCAATATAACAAATATGTTCTTATGTTGATATTTGATAGTTCTGATACTTAATATAAGTATAGATCCAATAGCCAACAAGATGAGAGGGGAGGGGGGTGAATCATACAAACTTAATCATCCACAAAAATATCATATTCAACCTCGATAACATATATATTAGTAATATAACCAAAACTGTTAAACATGCAAACTCAAAAGCATATGAACAATATAAACCTCATAACACCAGATTTATTGTGGAAACCCAAATAGGGAAAAACCACTATGGGATTTCGGACCCACTAAGAAATATACTCTTCTGGAGTATGCTCAGTTAAAAGCAAATCATGTTAAAGATTACAAACACATTTCTAGATGTGACCCGGTTAAGGGATTTCCCTTAGATCTGTTAGGATCTTCGCTTTGTTAGAAGTGACCTTGTTAAAGGATTTCAAACACTTAATCAGAATGTCACCTTGCTAGAGGGTTTACATATAAAACTGTTAAGTCCACTCGGTTAAGAGATTTTCTGTCACTTTCACAAAATAACAGTAATAAAAATCTATCTGCAACTTCACATCTAAAATGCTAAAATAGATTCTTATTTGTTCAATACAATCTAGACATAGAACTAATCTTGTCTATCTGTTGGGCTTCTATACTCTATTATTCAAACAGGTCTTCAAGCTTCTGTGCTCGGTAATCACTATGTAGCATCCCTGTGCATACACTTGCCTGCATACATTGTTTATCAACAGTTTCCTATTTATAAACAATTAGATAACCGCTTAATCTCCTTGATCACATTTCCCATGATCAATCATAGCCATCAGATCTTCAATCTTGTCCAGGTTCAATGCATCTTTCGATCTAAAAATGTTTTACCCTACCTTGGAACTTGCATAATAGTCTTGGAACTTAAGCCAGGGTATTGCGGTTCAATCTGAGTTGTAGATCTTCATGCCGACTTTTCATTGCCTTAGATTCGTTAACAAACTTCTTCCACGGCTTACCAATCATTTAATCCGCTCCAGTTCATCAGCTTCCTTCATTAAATACCACATGTAAACATTTAATGCATTCTGTTATAGCTCGGTTACAACTCGGTAACAACTCGGTGAATACTAAACTTCACTCGGTAGACATTTCGCCTTCATTAACCAATAGCGATAACCTTAGGGTTTACCGACTAGGTTCTTTGGTTGATAACATAGTATAGTATTAACCTTTACAATTTACAACATATGTATAATGTTAAAGCAATCTAAAACGTCATGATCTCATCATTGTCTGACTCGATAGTAGTTGCCCATTGAATACCTTATTCATCCCCTTATTCATCATATTCTTTCCTGTGTCTTTTACCGACATCTTTATAATCTTCATATCATACTTCTCAAGATATGGCAACATCATACTAAATTAGAAAATCAATTTCTTGACATCAATGACAAAATAATAATATCAAGACAGTAAAACATCTTTAATCAGTTATACCCATAATCATCAACAACCTTCTCAATATCCTTATGAAATGCCAACAATCTTTCATTGTCTGTTATAATGCAATATTGCCAACAAATATTTAGGTGTGATGCATATTTGGTTTTATCTTGAGAATCCATTCATTAAGGAGAACATTTCATGATTAGTTTTTAAGTTCATAATGATGTCAATATTGGGTAATGGAAAATCATCCTTTGGACAAGCTTTGTTCAAAACTTTGAAGTCAGAGCATATACAAATGCTCCCAATGTCTTTAGTAACACGAACAAGATTAGATACCCATTCCAAATAATCAATTATTTGAATAAATAATAACTTTTTTTAGCTTGATCTTTACCAACAATGTTTTTTGGGGATGCATCACGCAAAGTTTTTTGTTTTACTGGTTTTGCATCCAAAAGAACTATCAAGTGATGAACCACTAAAGAGGGATCAAGTCTTGACATGTCTACATAAGACCAAGAAAAAAATATTCTCCTCTTTTAAAAGAATATTATGAACTTTTATTTTTCCTAAGGTGACAATGGTGCTATAAAAATGTGCACCTTAAGATTTTGTGCTATACCAATATTTATTTCCTATAATTCCTCCACCAATTAGAGATTTATATTGGTGCTTATAAATGGTGGGAAGATCTAATCCTCCATCATTAGGTGCTTTAGAGAGTTTTTAACTTTCAAATATGTCCTTTTATATTACTTTTTCCTAATGTGGCAATGGCTCATTATGGTTTTTGCAAGGGGCTCATTTTATTATTTTTATGATTGAAGGATTTAATCTCATGAAAATTTATACTTCGTTGTCAAGATCTATAAAAAAAAGCCACCTGTATGATCTCCCAATGGTATATTCTCTCAAATTACCATAAACATTATGTTAGCTTCATCATTTTGAAATATGTTTATAATTGGAAGTCCTTGTTAGTCATAATTTATGATCTTGAGATAGATGGGTCAAAGCTCTTTGGATTATGATGCAAAAGTGAATAATATGAAGAATAAGGTAAAAAGGGAGTAGTCTTGAAATTGTTTGGTGATATGTGTAAATAAGTCATTGAAGGTACCCTAATCAATAGTTTCAACAATATGAAAAACTTTGGCTACCTTAGTCAAGATAAACTCAAGTTTTGAAGACATAGTTTCCAATGTCCCATACCCAAGCCCTTGATTTTTATGTCTCTTTATCATAAACATGAGACTTTTTATTCCTTTTTGTTGATGTCTCAAACACCTTGACCTTTATATCCCATGATTTTGATTATGCAAAGGCCTTTGGTATCATTTTCAACTGGTAATGTAATTGGATCTTCTTCGTCTTTGTACAACCATGTAGAGATGTCTTCTTCTATGAATTCTTTGTTCATCTCTCCTCAAGTTGAAAATATTGTAGGTTTTAATTTAACAAAAACTTAACTAGAGATGCTTCTTTTATAGATTGGGGCTTGGCACATTATCTTGATGAAGATAGAAGTTGCCCTACACAGAAGTATTATTTCAAGTTATACTCTATGCATCCTTTGTCATTGATTTGGACCTTAATATTGAGGATAGTGGTGTTTAGTATGGATGATGTAGATAGGATGGATTGGTCTACATTGGATGCGAAAGATGGGATTCATCATTATTATATATCTAGTTATAATTATGTCTTATATATTTTAATAGTATTGAAAAGGCAAGGATTCCCAAAAATAGTTACTTTAGTACTATTATGGGGGAATTTAAAGCATTATTGGTATGTGGATGGTATGACCTATATGTAATGTATCCATGTGTAATTAAGGTGAATGTTATATGGGAGATCTAAGTCAAAGTAGCATCCATTATAGCAATACTGACTCAAAAGTAAAATTTTATTAATTGATAAACCATCTAGTAGGACTTTCTCTTTTTTATGTTTGTGAATGAATACTTCTATGTATAGGGATTCATTATGAGATGTATTGGTGGATGGGAGGTGTAGACACCCAAATATGTCCACTTAATTAAATGAATACTTAGAATTTATTTGATTATTTAACCATGGATCAACAATTAATTAAATTAATATTTAATTAAATCACCCTAAGCCTCTTCTCCTTTTAATTAAATAAATTATTTAATTTATTTGATTTAATTCATTTAAACCATATTTTGACTTTTAATTAAATAAATCATAGTTATTTGATTAAATCCCATTTTCACATTTAATTAAATACCCTCTTCACATTTAAATAAATCAATATTTATTTAAATATCTATCTAAATGCAAGTTACACCAATAAATTGAAATAAATTAATTCCAATTAAAAATCCTAAAATCTCTCCCACTTGCATTTTCCTACAAAATCCACTTGCACACTAACCCTTCTTCTAGACTCTTCTAACCCCATCCAATTAGCTTAATCCCCCTCCTAATCATTTGCATATTCCTTAAGAACGGGTCAATTCTCAAAAACCTTCAAAATCTTCATAAACCATTAAAGGCTTTATCCCTTCTACAAGTTAACCTCCAAAGTCTTCTCAAACCATTAATGGTTAACCCACTTGTAACCCTTGGTTAGAGACTTTCTCTCTAACTTAACCATCCATTTAACTCATAGGTCTCTTCAAGCATTCATTTCTTTGACCATGGTTATCCTTTAACCCTTGCACAAGAGTTTATCTTTTGGATAAAAGCTTTATCCACTAACCTAACTCTAACCAAACCACCTAGGGTAACCCTCATGTCTTCTAAAGCAATAAATGTTTTTTCCCTCTCCTCTCAATCCTTCCCTTGTTGACGCTTGTCAACATGTGATTGGATTGAAGGGGAGCACATGGATTGAGGATCACCACTTTCTCAAGAAATCCTAACCCTTCCTCAATAACTCAATCCCAACCCTTCATTTGCCCATTTCCTCTATAAATAGAGCCCATTCCTTCATTGTTGAGGCTCTCACACACACATAAGAGTTACCCATGCATTATCATTGTTACTTAGAATTTGAATGTTTTGTAGGAAGCCATTGTATTAGATTCTAGCTCTTCCACTTGTTGGAATTGATATTTAACCTCTATTACTTCATTTGCATCCTCATTCAATACTTGACCATAATCAATCATCTCCCATCCTCCATTTGGCATCCCATTGTGCTAGTGCTCAAAATGAGGGCATACTCCACATAGCAACAAGATCTTGGAGTGGAGGAAGACAAGGAAGAGCCATGTCATAGGGAGCATCATGGGGAAGTTCATTTCGTTTTGTTCATTTCCTAGCTAGCTTCTTGTTTAACTAATCTTCCTTGATATGTTTTGAAAGTGTTTGAGCTCATTATGTTTATGATTGAGCATCTTATTTAGATGAATTTATATCAATTGGTTTTGTCATGTTACATGCAATTCCATGCAACACTAGTGATTACATTCAAGAAGCAAAGCAATCATCATCAACAAGTTGCAGATCTACAAGGTATACATTTTTATTGTTTACATTCAAGCATTTGCAATTACTTTCTTTCAAGGTTGATTCCTGAACCGGGTTTGACTGAGGCATTTCCCTATCCACAACCCCCTTTTCCTCTCTTTTTTGTGTGTAGCTTGCAGGTTTGGGCTTCATTTGCAGAGACAGATGAACCCTTTTCATTTCGTAGATTTTGTAGAGGACCATGTACATTCCCACCACGGTCCAGATGACTTTTCTCCAAATTTGCAGGGTAGATCTGTATCTGTCTAATTAGCTCAGATTCGAAGTTACAACGCGATCCCGAATTGGTAGCTCTTCATTTCACTCATTTTCTCTCTCTTTTCCACATAGTCAACAAGTCAAATTTCTCATTTACAAAAGAGGGTAAATCACACTTCAACCCTTGCAATCCACTTAGAATTCACATCCTTGTTTCCCTTGGATTTGGATCTAGTGGATTAGGCCCCTCTTTTGAATGTAGAGTTCCTCCAAGTGAAAATCATCCTAATGACTTTCTTTCTCCCTCCTAGGTGGGGAGTCACTAAGATCCAATTTTCCACTTTACATTTTGGTGAACCTGATGTGAAACACATTAATTCTAATTTCTCATTATTAGATCTGATTAATTGCAATTTAAATTTCAAATTTTCATTTTCAAGTTTGATGTATTTGCAAATTTTAGAGGTTAATTGCATAAAAACCCTAATTTTTCATTTTGAGGAAATTAAGTTTGTGAAGTGAAACATTTTAATTACTTGTTTTAGATTTGATTTCTATTTCAAAATTGCAATTCAAATATGTCTCTTTATTTTGAAAATTCAGTGGTTAAATCATAAAACCCTAATTTTTAAGATCTTTCTATTTTCGACCTTTAACTGCAAATTTGATCGATCTAGACATCTCCAAATCAACTATTTTTTTGGATTCCACAATAATATCACAATACCTGTCATCCCTAAAAAATTTGAAAAAATTTTGTCGGACCGTGTGCACTTTCGCCATGGTCCTCGACTTTTTCCCTGAAATTTTAGGAGACGGAATTAACTGTTTTTTTACTTAAATCCAAAAAATTGGCATACTTTATCAATTTTAACACCTTCTAAGGTCGAACAAAAATTCAAATTTCACAAATCCATATTCAAATTTCAAATTTGCAATTCAAATTCCATTTTCCTTCCTTTATTAAATTTTCTATGCATGTATGGGGTGAACATTATTCTTGTTTGATCATTAATGAATATGGAGTTCTTATCTTATTTTTCTAATTCAATTTCAAGTTACATTAAAGATATTCATGATGTTCCCTTTCATACATATGATTATAATTTAGTTCTCCCTTTCATTCATAGATATGATTTACCTTCTCCCAAAATTGATCTCATTAATGAGGGCACATTGGTGAAAAAAGGGAATATGGACACTTCTTTCAAAGATCTCCCTCCTAAAGATGAATCTTTGGATATTTGTGTTCCTTCTTCTCCTAAAAATTATCTCGCTCATAAGGAATATTTTGTGCAAGAGGATAATATTATGGCTACTTATCCTAGTGATACCATACCTTCTTTTCATGATATTCCCTCTAAATTGGAAGCATTAATTCCATATGATAGTCCTTTTTCTAATGAGTGTCTTGAACATAAAGATACCTTAGAACAAGAGGATGATATTATTTCTCATCATTATTCTCTCTCTCCCAAAAATCAAGAGCCTAACAAAAATCAAATCAATTCCATTTATGTTCCTAGGAAACCAAGAATTCTTCCTGATTATCATGTTGTGCCTTACACATATACTAATGAGGTAGTTGATGAGAACATAAGTGAAGCATCATATTCTTTCTTAGTTCCTACAGTCCTCTTCAATTCAATCAAATACCCCATCTCCTACCAATGAATTTCCTAAAGAGGAACTCTTAGAGGATGATTGGGGGTCCTTAGATTACACTCCTACCTTTTCTAGCAAGTATGAGATGCCTGAATTTCACATTCCAAATTTTTCTCTTAACACAAATCTTGAAATTGATTGGGCCTCTTTAAACTTCAATCCAATTCCCCCTAAGAGTGAACCTTCTTTTGAACATACACATGGATGCAATGGACAAATGCTTGAATGTGAGCGACAAAATCATGAGAAATTATACTTTCCTTTGTCCACATCTTCTTCTTCTCCATTGTCTTGTAAACGCACACCTTCTCATTATAATTTTGAGTTACAACAAGAAAATGTGTTGACCAATCTTCTAAATTCCAAATCCATATCTCCTCTTCAACCTAAAAATTCTCAAAATTCTTCTCTTTGTAAATATCATCAAATCCATGGCCATTCTACTGACGAGTGTCAAGCTTTGAAAACACAAATACAACATTACATTGATTCATGCGTGTTAACCATAACATCTGAAAATCAATGGCACATTCATCATGATCATTTAAAATAACATTCAAGTTTCTATTATGTTGCTCCTCACTATGTGACATAGTTAGCCTAATTATTGGGGGCTCTTTGTCATTCGTGGTGGTACAATTTCAGGTGCAATCATACTTAGTGAGCAATGTAATAGTCTATTTATTCTTGCCTCTATTCTTGGGGAGAAAGAATAATCCTTTTCATCTTTCTAAGGTTTCACTACTTTCTTTATGGGGTGCATTATTCATAAACTTGATGTCCTTTTTGGCATGGTGTATTCCTTCATGTGAGTGCATCTTTGTTCCATGAATGGGATCTTCTCCTTGCTTGAAATGATACATCTATTATGAATAATCTTTATTTAGATAACCTTTGTGAACCTTCTTATTCTTTCTCTCTCTTTGACAATTACCTCTTATATTGTGTTATTCATAACTTGATGTCCTTTCTGGCACAAAGTATTCCTTCATGCGAGCGCATGTATGTTCCGTGAGTGGGATCTTCTCCTTGCTTGAAATGGTATGTCTATTATGAACAATCTCTTCTTAGAGGATTTTTGTGAACCTTCTTCTTCTTATTTCTCTCTCTTTGAAAAATTACCTCTTCTATTGTGTTATTCATAACTTGATGTCCTTTCTTGAATGGAGTTATCCTTCACATGAGTGCATGTTTGTTCCTTGGTTAGGATGTATTCCTTGCTTGTGATGGTATATCTTTTATGAGAAATATCTCTCTAGAAGCTATGTAATTCTTCTCATTGTCCTACACTTGGGGGGAAATTATCTCTCTCCCTCTCTCTTTCTCTAAGGATCCACTTTTCCCTATTGTGTGGATGGTGTGAGCTTTATTACTTGATGTCATTCCTTGTGAGAAATTGTTGGTTGTTTGCTCAAGGATTCTTTTTTATACAAGAGGTGTAAGTCCTTGATTACAACCTCTTTTCCACTTGGTAATTTACATCTATGATAAATTCACCAATCCCTCTAGGGGATAAAAGTGAGTCATCCCTCATCGAGAATCCCTTTCACCTAGGAATAGGAGGAAGGATTGCATGCTTGTTCTCTTCTTTTCTTTGTTCTATAAGATGTTATATTTTTATAAGACAGGTCCTCTTGGGGGTAGATGTCTTTTGAACAAAGATCTCTTCTCCTCCAAGGATCACCTTTACACTTACAACAAGACATCTCTTTTCAACTATCTTATCCTTGCTTGAAGAGTATTCCCTCTCTTGCTTGGATTTATGACATTGTTTCAAAACGAATATCTTCTTTGCGATGAAGGTAGGTATCCTTGTTATTATTTCCTTAAGATATCAACATTAGTCTATGTTGGCATCTTAAGGGGGGGGCACCCACACTGCTCCTTTGCACTATACTGCTCTCATGCATTGTACAGTGGGACATTCTTGGAACCAGAGGGCGACATCTAAGAGCAAGGTGTCATCACTTTTCTTGTACAGTGGGACATTATTGGAACCAGGGGGAAGCCTCTTCGAGCAAGATGTCATCACTTTTCTTGTATAGTGGGACATTCTTGGAACCAGAGGGAAGCCTCATAGAGCAAGATGTCATCACTTTTCTCTTGTAAAGTGCGTCATTCTCAGAACCAGAGCACGTACTCTTAGAGCGAGATGAAACCACTTTTTGCAGGCTGATTATTCTCGGAACTAGAGCACAGACTCTTAGAGCAAGATATCACACCTTTCTTGATACTTCTACTATACATTCTATACAGGTTGTAGCATACTTGAGCATAGACTCCTATGAGGTGCTTTTAACCTTACTTGCACACACGCACTTAAGGTTGAGTAGAATTAATGGTGTTCTCACTCTCCTCCCTTACATGGATCACCCAAACAGGCTCTGGGGGATAGATTTCCATGTCCTTCTCTCCATGGATCACCTAGTTTTAGGGCTGAGATGTCCATGGTTTTTCTCTTGTTCTCCTTTCTTCTCATGGATTACCAAAGTGTGTATTCATGTACCCTCTCTTCTTCCTCTCATGAACCCATGGTTTTTCTATTGATGGTTCATGGATGATGTCAAATTTTCTCTTTTATGTGATCGCTTGTGTTTATGTGATGGAATTGGTCTTTATGCCCTGATCAGTTGTTGAGACATCTGAGTATCGAGGTCTCTTCATCTAGTTGGTTTGTCGTCTCGTGTCTTGTCTTGTTGCGTGTCTTTTGCGCTTTATTTTTGTTTTGTGTGTCTTGTTCCTTTTTGTTTTGTGTGCTCTTGCATATGTTCGAGTGAGTTAAGATCCTAAGATTGGGGGCTTTGTTCCTCTTGATTAGTGATGTCTTATACTCCTTGTGGTATTGCTCTACATCTCTCTCTTTCTTCTACTTTACCGATAGTAGTGGCGTAAGCCATACTCCCATTAAAGTGGGGGAAAAATGCAGTGTCATAAAATTGTGCCTACTACAATTTAACCACATTTAGGTCCTCACCTCAGTGACAACATCTTCTTCCCCAACCAAGACCTATTTTTGCATTTTCACCCCTTGCTCCCTTCATGTTTGAGCCTCAAGATAGCCTCGGGACCCTATTCGGGCCCCAAGATAGGGTAGGACAGAGGCATGTCCCCCTTGGATAGGGGTGTGGTGCCCCGGTCCCACCCTCTTAGGGTGGCCCCAAGATAGGTCCCCCGACCCTATCTGCATTTCAGGATCCAAAATCTCCCCGATGTCGGCCTTTTATGAGATGAATTAATCTTCAAGAGGCATGTATAAAAGGGAGTTGGTTTTCTCATTTGCATAAGAAGGGATGGGAGGCAAATTTCAAGTGAAGGAATGATAAGCAAGCATAGGCGAAGATATACATCATCAAGCATTCAAGCATTCAAGTCTTCTTCATTCATCCATTGGAGCCATATAAAAACATTCATTTGAAAGTATGTCTGTGTGTTAGGTTTTTTTCATGTTACATGCCATTCCATGCAACACTTGTGATTACATTCAAGAAGAAAATAATTCATCATCAACAAGTTGCAGATCTACATGGTATACATTTCTATTATTTACATTCAAGCATTTGCAATTACTTTCTTTCAAGGTTGATTCCTCAACCGGGGTTCGACTGAGCCAAACCCCTATCCACAACCCCCTTTTCCTCTCTTTTCTATGTGTAGGTTGCAGGTGTGCAGCTATAATTGCAGGTTTGGGCTTCATTTGCAAAGACATAAGAACCCTTTTCGTTTCGCAGATTTTGTGGAGGACCATGTACATTCCTGCCACGGTCCCGACAACTTTTCTCCAAATTTGCAGGGCAAATCCATAATAATCTAATTAGCTCAAATCCAAAGTTACAACACGAACTCGAACTAGTAGCTCTTCATTTCACTCATTTTCTCTCTCTTTTCCACATATTCAACGAGTCAACTTTCTCATTTACAAAAGAGGGTAAATCACACTTCAACCCTTGCAATCCACTTAGAATTCACATCCTTGTTCCCCTTGGATTTGGATTTAGTGGATTCAGCCCCTCTTTTGAATGTAGAGTTCCTCCAAGTGAAAATCATCCTAGTGCCTTCCTTTCTCTCTCATAGGTGGGGAGTCACTAGGATCCACTGATGACTCTTGGAGTGCTCTGTCAAGAATTTCCTTATTGTATACCAAATTATGAGTTAATTTTGCAATTAGAACAAGTTCATTGACACATAAGACTAACTTCACTATGTATGTAACAAGTTGGATGTACCCGAATAACTTTATTCCACTACTCCTCTTGAATTTTATCAACATATTAATCCAGATAAGGTGGGCTATTGCTTCCAAAATATCTTTTTCAATCTTTTATTCTTATTTTAGCCATGGCTTGCTCATAAATCCTATGAACTACTTTATATTTGTCTGGAATTCCATGTTCCTCTATCTTAAGCTAAAGATTGGCCCTACACACTTTGTCAAAAGTTTTTTGAAAATCAATAAAGTAATGGAAAATTCTCTTTAAGTATTCCATATTTTCTAAGGCTAATGCAATGATCGATAAAGGAGTGTATAGGATTAAATATGACTTCCCTTTGTTCTCTCTCCCTCTTTTAATAGCTCAATTGCATATTTTACTACATGCTATCATGCTTTTGGAAAGATTTTCTAGAAGAGGTTTGACCATAATAGAGTAATAATTAGATGGGTCATTAATATCCTTGCATTTGTAGAGAGGAATAACAACACCAATCATTCACTCTATTAGGAAGTCATCTTGGGTATCGCCATTGAAACTTATTTAGATGTGTGGTGCAAGGATTTTTACCCCCATTTTAATACAACTTGCAACCCATTTATATATTACACTTTATCCCCTACCAATCCCTTTATTCGTTGCTTAATATCTTTATAGAGAAGAGCTTGGGCATTGTGATAATAATGGGATAAGTGCCTTTATCATGGCCCCACTCATAAAGAAGTTTCACATATTTTAACATTTTGACTTCAATGATATTATTTTATATTGTTTTCTTTTTCTTTCTGTCATAGATTCACAAAAATACCTTCAGGGGTTTGTTTTCTAAGAGAAATCAATCATTTCCTCCTTATGTTCATATGTTTGTCTTTTTTGGACTATATCAATTTCTCACAAGCCTTCTTATTTTCTTTGTTAATCCCAACTCTTTCAAAGATCTTTTAATAATCTTGCATTTTTTTTAATCATAACATGGATTTGTCACATAAAATTATTTCCCTTACAAGAATATATCAATATCCATTTTAAAATAGATTTTTCCCTCATGATATTCATATCATGCTTCAACTATGTAATGTTTGAGTCAAACTAATTGACCTATATTTATAAACAATAGCTTACATAAATCCATCTCTCATGAGAATGAATAGTCCATGAAACACTCATGGCATCTAACTGATGCTCATAGGGATAAAGCTATTAAATATCAGGGCAACTAAGAGTGGGGGTGAATCAATTGACAACTTAAACTTTTTCTTCAATTCTTTCACACATTCAAAATAACCAACAAAATTAATTAATGCGGATATAACATGAAAGCACATACACAAAACATATCACACAATGAACACCCGATATAACATTGAAAACCTAAGAAGGGAAAAACCATGGAGAATGTTAGTTCTCAATACATAACACCGGTTAAGGTGATTTTTACAAAAGGTGCCTCACTGTTGGAGGGCTCACTACCAAAGAAAGAAGAATGAAAAGAGAATCCACCATATAATTTGTAATGCCAAAACTGCTTCCGGTGCCACTTAACAACAACACACTTCACATATCAACATTAACCAGATCTCACACATATTCCATACAACAAATTTCTTCTTCATCTATTACTGTATCTCATTTAGATTCAACCTCTTACTTATATCATGTTAGCATTACACTATGTGTTGTCATTGATGTCAAATCCTTTGGTCCAAATTAGGTCCAGATGTGGTATGATGAGAAAAAGTGTTTGATTAAGGTTTGTTGTGCGCTTGGAGGTTTCCCAGTTTCACTGGATGAGTTTGGTATCTTGGAAGATGTTTCTTTGTATTATCTTTAGGTCTAGATTGGTTTGGAGCTCAAGGACTTGGACTAGATATTGAGGTTGTATAACATGTGGATGTATTTTGGGTCCGGCTTTGGTGATGTATGTAGCATGTTGATATGTTCAATGTGGAACAGTGTGATATGGTCACTTCTCATTCCTTCCCACCACCAGAATGTTTAGTGGAGACCTATTTTAGATTTTTGTCACAACTGACATTGAGAATTATGATTTTCGAAGACAACATTTATATGAATATAATTTGATGAGTTGAGATATGGCTTTTTGTGTTGAAGACATGCAAGATTGAAAGAATCCAATTGTTGTGTGAGTATAGTATTGTCGATTGTTGTTGGAATTAGTTCCGACAATACAAACTGTGGTTTTGTGGCGGATTCTCTTTATCTTTCTTTCTTCATCGGTAGTGAACCCACCAACAGTGAGCACCTTAGTAGTGAGCCTTTCAAGGAAGTGAGCCCGCCTGTAGTGAGCACCTTGTTAGTGAGTCACTCTTTGTAAACATCACCTTAACTAGTGTCACCTTAACTGGTGTTTATATATTGAGAATTAGCATTCTTCGTAGTTTTCCCCTTTTTGTGTTTCCCACGTAAATTTTGGTGTTTCTTGTGTCTAATCTATTTTTTGCATGCACTCACTTTTTGATAATTTTGTTAATAACTTTGGATCTATGTATTAAGGTTAAAATAAAATTTTATTTTCAACCGATTCACCCCTCCTCTCAATTTCCCAAATAATCAACATACTATCTCCAAACAACATAATCTTCTAAGTCAGCCAAACAAAGATCCAAAAGTAGGTCAACACTAAACATTTTGGTGGTGGGAACCATACCAAAACACACATCATCAGTTAGATCAACATGTTACATCCATCATAAATATCAGATCCACATTATGACTCAAAGAGTCATCACTCATTCTCGAATTCCAAATTGAATCGGACCCAAAATAACACTACCCAACTTAGCAACAAAAAGAATGGAACCAAGATACTCATGAATACAATCGATCAATATCATATCCGATAAGAAGAGAAATTCAGATCACCATCAACTCAATCAATCTGCACTAAACAACAACTATAACACATCTTTTAAAGCACCAAAGATTCCAACAATGCATCTTTCAGATCACCAACATAAGAGACTAGTCTCAAACCAATATGTTGACATCAATGACAATCATTAATGACAACCATCAACATCTTATTTGCATCAATCTCCCCCCTTTTTTATTGATGGCAATATCTATCAACAACAAACAAAACTCTCTTCGCATCAAAAGATTAGCGTCTTTGCACATCACATTTCTACATCTCATCACATCTCTCCCCCTTTGACATCAAGGATATAGGAAGGCATAACTCCCCCTATGAAAATTAAATTTGCTCCCCCTAAGAGGAAGCACCCAAGCACTAGTCCAGATAAGAATATTCAAGCATTTCGCCAGACTAATGCACATCTGAATGTACATCAGTTTAAATTGGGAAGGGGTAATACCCCTAAATTTTTTCGAAGATACTCAAAAGTATCCTTACACAACGCCTTTGTGAAGATATCTGCAACCTACTCTTTTGTAGGTACATACAAGCTTAACTTTGTTGTCTAACACCTTTTAGAGGGCTCACTACCCAAAAAGGCTCACTGCCAGAGGGTTCACTGCCCATAAAGGCTCACTGTCGAAGAAAGAAGAATGAAAAGAGAATCCACCACATAATCTACAATGCCAAAACTGCTTCCGGTGCCACTTAGCAACAACACACTTCACATATCAGCATCAACCAGATCTCACACATCTTCCATACAACAAATTTATTCTTCATCAACCTCTTACTTATACTGTCTCCAAACAATATAATCTTCTAAGTCAACTAAACAAAGATCCAAAAATAGGTCAGCACTAAACATTCTGTTGGTGGGAAGGAATGAGAAGTAGACCATACCACAACACACATTATCGGTCACATCCATAACAAATATCAGGCTGACATTATGACTCAAAGAGCCGTTACTCATTCTCGAATTCCAGAGCGAACCGAACCCAAATAACACTACCCAACTTAGCAACAAAAAGAATGGAACCAAGATACTCATGAATACAATCAATCAATATCATATCTGATAAGAAGAGAAATCCAGATCACCATCAACTCAATCAATCTGCATTGAATAACAACTATAACACATCTTTCGGAGCACCAAAGATTTCGGGAACACATCTTTCAGATCACCAATATAAGAGACCAATCTCAAACCAATATGTTGACATCAATGCCAATCATTAATGACAACCATTGACATCACATTTGCAACAAAAGCATCAAGACTTCTTAAGAGGTACTCATCCCAATACAATCATGACTCAAATGTAGATGGATAACAAGCAAAATAGACTCGATCTTATAAATAACTCCATAATTAAACATAAATAAAATAGCAATTTAAATGAACTTGATCTTATAAAAATTTCATAATTCATAATATTGAGATAGATGACTTTCAAAAAAAATCTTAACAATTTATCCCTAAATTTAATATAGACCATTCATTCTCATGAAAAGAAATGAATTTATAAAAACCACTTGTCATGAAAATAATCAATAAATTTCACTAAATAACTGAAATTCTTGAGAGAGCACTCAAGAGTCCTAAATCGAGCACTCCAAGAGTCCTAAATCCGAGCATTCGTCAATAGATTTCAGGTTTTTAAGAAAAGCATTTTAAAGCCAACACGACGATCAAGTCATTTAGTGGAGCGAGTAGAAATTTTGCAGCCTGGCCGAAGGGAATAAACAAAACACGAGGCATTTTTTCGGTAAAGAAGTCATCGAGGCATTTTTTCGAACCACCGGGAAGGTAAGCAATGGGCTTTCAATTTTCATTTGAATGCGAGGTTTTTTTTTCTTTTGTTGAGGGCCTCTATTTTGCAGGGAGGATAATGGAGGATGCGGCAGAGATAGGTGAAGCAGGTGCAGAGGAAGGAGAAATCGTGGAAGGAGGAGAGAATATTGAAAGGTCGCTGGAGGCAGCGGACTCTAACACACATCCACTCGAGCATTCATGGACATTCTGGTTCGATAATCCAAATGGCAAGTCAAAGCAGGCTGCGTGGGGTTCTTCCTTACGCTCTGTTTACACGTTCAGCACTGTCGAGGATTTCTGGCGGTATGCAAACCTCTACAACAACCCTAAAACTGGACGTTAAGTTTTCTCGCGATCTGCTTTCTTCCTTCGCGTATCTAGGTGCAGACGAAATTCTATTCATTACCAGCCCTTATATTCATTCATTCCTGAGATAACCTAAAGGGAGCTACGTAAAAACGCTGCTTGGAGTTCTGTTCATAGATTCACTTCTCATGGGTTTCCCTCCTTTCTCCCAATGGAGTGAGAGAATCTATAAGAAATAACTGGAACTGCCGATTCCCTTTGATATGGTAGAATAGAGCATAAATCCCTGTTTTGTTTGTAGCCTCATTCAGAATAACTTTCAAAATTCACCACACACTTCAACCCAGACTTGCAGGACCTGGTACATATTTAATTGGGGTCATCACCGTGGCAATAGCTTCACCCTACCAATAGATTATGCCCTTCTGATAAAGAATCCCTTTCTAGTGATTATGAGTCATAAGTCACTTTCAGCTGTAATAAATATCTTCACAATATCACCCCATTCCAAATATCAGCAAAGTCAATAACACCCTCCATCAAGACGCTTCTATCAAATTAGCGTCTTGAAATGCTTCGTTAACACAAATGAATCAACGAAGCCTCAATGTCAACATCTAATTAAGTAGTCATAATCATAGAAAGTTTTAAAACTCGTCACAAAACTTTACAGATCCAATTTTGACTTGGAATTGACGACTTGTGTAATGACCCCTACTGATATTGTGTATTGTAACAAGTGTTTGATGAAATGCCTATCAAACTAGGCAACTTTATTTCGAGCTGTGTTATGATCTTAATATCATATATTCCCAAGTCTAATAAGTTAATCAATTGTGGCATAGTTAACCTTAATATAAATATTAGTTAATACATTAGTCTCTTTTATCTAAAATGAAAGGGTATGTCTTTTAATAGTTAAGCCTCTAAATAAGGATGAGAACTCTCCTCCATAGCATCACATATATTCAATTCATATATTATAATCTAATTATTGAAGGTCACCCCTTGAAGTGGTATGCTATATTTCTGATTTTTACAAATATGTCCAATGAATATCATAACAAAGGGGTTTCAGAGCTACATTTGGGCCAACATTTTTGTTTCCATTATAATTTCCAAACTATTGTGAGTTTGGATCAGATTTTTTCTGGGTTTTGAGGTATGTATTAGATGAGCTCCCAGAGAACTAACTGTCTTTGAAGGTAAGTTTTAGGAGAGCTATTGTTGTTTTGTTGTTTTTCATTAGTTTGCTTTTTATAGGTCGCACTTTTCAGATTTTCCTTTAAAATTTTTTTTCTGAAAGATTATAAAAAATTGGATAGGATTAGTTCTTAGTAATTTACCATTAGACATAGAATAAATCCTTTAATTTAGTGTACAAAGTTTAGTCGAAAAATTCTTTAATTTGCTCCATAGGTTGCAAAGCTTATAAAAAATTAGGAAGGGTTAGTTTTTTAAAAGTTATTGTTATACTTACAATATATTCCTTAATCTAATGATCAAAGTTTGGTTCAAAATTAAACATCAAATTCTCTCACATCAAATGTTTTCCTACCTTAATAAATCTTAAAATGGAAACATAATGGAAGCCATGTCATATTTAGGATTAGAGCAACTTTCTCCACATACAAAATACAAGGACCCATTTTATTTTCTGCAATAACACTGTCCTACTCCCAACCGAATTTCTCAATATTTCCTTTGTTCATTTTGTCAAACAGTTTTCAAACATCTGAGACTGATAAGTTTTCTTTGTTGCAGAATTATATAAGTTTTATTTCTTTGTGATAGTGCAGCGTAATGCGATCTAACTACTTAACACATTCAGTGGAGATAGAATCAATAGTCGTAATAAACTGCAGTTCAATGGCTTCTCAGACAATATGCAGAAGAAACACAACTCTCAGACAAGAAGCAGTAGACTTATAACAGATTCTTGCTAATCAAAAGATAATTATGTTTGAGCAATTACAAAAATATCTCCCAACATTCACTGGCCAAAAAGGAAGAACAAAAATATAATTGCTAACCTTTCTCTGCAAATACCTGTCTGGAAAATGAATCATATAGTATTCAGACTTTCCAAATATTAGTCTGTAACTGAAGTTGCAACGTTTTAGAAATACACAGCAACAGATGAATAATATTTCCTTCCATGACCAGCACAAAGAATACAAAGCCAGTGGTAGATGTAGAATCTCCCTCAAAGTCCATGATTCAGATGAAATCTCTGAATTAAAGCCACACACTGAGCTTAATCGCATAAAATAGAAACTCTGTTGATGTGTTTTTTTAGGACACCTCGAACACAGAATAAAATACTAAGTATTCTATCCTCTCTTGAACAAAGAAATCTTGAATGCCAGTGTGATCAGTCAAGAAGACCCCAAGGTTTACAATGGGAATGATTGACTTAATTGTTTTGGATAGACTCGGGATATAAATGTGATATGTTGGTTTACACAAAGGGACTTACACAGTTGTTCTAGGATTTCAATCAATTTTTTCCTTCAAGATGACTTAGGATTTTGACAATAAAGCACTTTTGACTACTTCTATGAATGCTCTTTGAAATAAAATGCAGAAGGGAGTTAGGTTTAGGAATCTAATTTTAACTCTAACAATGCAAGAAATTATCAATGACTTAGTGAAACCAAATTAAACTTTGCTTCACCATTAGGAACAACTACGCAAAGGTGATGCAATCTTCTAAGGAGATATAACGGATTTTCAAATTGCTCACATACACATTAACACCAAAGATAATGCAAATCAATGATAGTAAAGCAATTGAACTTAAGCATAAATGGAGTTCAGTCTAACCATGTACCACCAAAATAACACATAGGTTCACCAAGTTTCAATGAGTTCTGTATTAACTTCGGCAATATCTCAGCAACAATTTCATGTAAGTCCCTTATTACAAATGAAGTGAGCAATCCTTATATAGAATGCATATTACAAATGAAGGGCCCAGATTGATTTGAAATCAATGGCCAAGATTATGACAACTAAACACTAGTTAGAGTTAGTTACAACCAACTAACTAATTGGTTAAACTTTATTAAAAACTAGCCAATGGCAAATGAATACCTTTCTTGGCACAAAATGTGAGGAAAGAAAACAAATGGCAAAATTCCATGCCATCTAATTCTTCAACAAACTTTCTTCTAGAATGATGTATCCCTTATTGCTTTCTCTAATAGCAAATTCAATGAACCTGGACACAAAAAGATCAACCTCTGTCATTTACACTTGGTATGATATCCAACTTGTATTTAATGACATCCAAGTCATCAACACGTGGCAAATGTTCTCTCCCATTCCAATTCTTGTCCTTGAAAGCTATCCACAAAGAACATGAATGAAGAAGCATTGTTCAAGTGATTTTTCACAGTAGGACTTGTAAATTTAAAAAAGTTATTTTGCACTTTATCTCTCAAACCTTCTACATTCTTATCCTCTTCACTAATCATCTTTTGTCCAAGCATCTTTGCAACTGCAACAGATGTCTTATTTTGAATTCCTTTGATTACTCTCTCTAGCCGAACACAATCATCACCTATCTTCTCAAAGATTTCCTTTTTTGCTATCAATGCACAACACCAATGGCCAAAATCATATATGTCCTTCACTTCTATCACACTTCCATCTATCGAAGTTTGCTTGGGAGTTTCTTTCAACATGCTCAAACATGGAATTGTCTTATCTTGTACAACTAGGAAATCTTCCCACAATTCTACCATACTTTGAATTTTATACATGAATGTAACAACTTTTCCATGTACTTGCACCACTTCTTCCACAAACTTACTGGCTTTGTCAGAAATGCTTTCGATCCATTCCTTTGTTTTCTTTGCTGTCACCCTCATTTTTTCAAAATTCTCAACTCATTCCCTTGGAAGAGATAATGGTGGGACAAATGTCTCATCCTCCTACTGAACGAGCTTCATCAAGTGCTCAGTCAGAGGGAGTGGACCATGTCGAGATGGTTTCTCTAGTGATCAGTTAGAGGACTATGATTCATGGGATGGAGTCCCATGATGTAGGCTGGAAGGCCTTTATGTTGACTCCTAGGTCATGATATTCTTGGATAGATGGATACTTGGTGAGCTTGGAATACACCAAGAGTGATGCAGACTCCAACCTTGTATTTTATGATAGGTCAAAGCATGTGGAGATCAAGTATCACTATGTTAGAGACATGATGGAAAGGAATGCTATTCAGTTAAGATACATTAGTATTGATGAGCAGACGACAAACATTCTCACCAAACTTCTCTCCAAAATAAAGTTGTGTACTTTCAAGGTAAGCTTGGTATGGTGGAGAATTAAGCCCTAGCTGAGATTGAGTCTCAGCATCATTGATTTGTTTGTATTTTTATACTAATGTATTCTTCTCTTTATAAGATGTTTATAGTGTAAACTCTGGTTAATGCATTTCTCTTTGAGAGAGGCTTAAGGTGAAAGCCCTTATCTCCACCTTGTTAGTTTTTAGTGATCAGATTAACAGTATAGAACAGAAAACCAAACTAAAATAAAGCACACACATAACACGCTTATACCCTGGGAAAACCTCCCTCTTGGAGGAAAAAACCCAGCATGAAAGATTCAAATCAGATTCTTATTATGAGCAGATTACATGAATCAGATTACTTATCTGATTTGGATGCAATCTAGGGCAGACTGAACCTAGCATATGCAGCTGTAGTGTGTCTTCAGGGAGAGCATAATATCGACATCAATTGAAGAGGGAGATCATTGAGGTATAGCGCATCACCTTGCCCAGCAAGTTGTCCAATGGATTCGCTCTCTAAGATGCTTGATTCGCTGACTGTTCTTGCATAAGGCTAATCGCACTTGATAAGGATGTTTGTTGTGTAGAATGAATCTTGTTTATATACAAGATTCATGTTCAAGTCTTCTAAGTCGGCCTTAACTAATTTCTTTATTAGAACAGAAAACCAAACTAAAATAAAGCACACACATAACACGCTTATACCCTGGGAAAACCTCCCTCTTGGAGGAAAAAACCCAGCATGAAAGATTCAAATCAGATTCTTATTATGAGCAGATTACATGAATCAGATTACTTATCTGATTTGGATGCCAATCTAGGGCAGACTGAACCTAGCATATGCAGCTGTAGTGTGTCTTCAGGGAGAGCATAATATCGACATCAATTGAAGAGGGAGATCATTGAGGTATAGCGCATCACCTTGCCCAGCAAGTTGTCCAATGGATTCGCTCTCTAAGATGCTTGATTCGCTGACTGTTCTTGCATAAGGCTAATCGCACTTGATAAGGATGTTTGCTGTGTAGAATGAATCTTGTTTATATACAAGATTCATGTTCAAGTCTTCTAAGTCGGCCTTAACTAATTTCTTTATTTTACATATTCACTTTGCACTTTGGCGCCCAATTTGGGGCCTACATAACTTGCAACTTGTGACATGTTTCCTGTTTGAGGCCCAGCCCTATGAAATGCTTAACCACACATTTCATTTAAGCCCAGCCCTATAAACATAAATGCTTAACCACACGTTTCATTTAGGAATACATAATGTGTTGCGTGGGAACATTTATGGGTCCACGCGTTTAGGAAATGGTCCTGTCATAATACAAGATATGGTTATTGGGCCCAGCCCATTACATGACTAATTCACATGCCACATAGAAGAATGGGTCCAGCCCTATTACTTAAGTTGAATTCTAATGTTGCCTTCGACAATCAGAATTCAACTTTTATTTTTCTACCTAGTTACAAAAGCAACACACCCTCTGATATGGTTCATGGTGGAAGTCGTGTGTGACGCCATGACAACATCACGTGAGAGAGTCCGTGATGATTTTCTTGTACTTGTGTGTTTACCCTCTGGATGAGCCATGGTGAATATCATTGTGAGGTGACAATCTCACAATGATGAACACTTGTGCATCTCACCATCATTGTGAGGTGACGATCTCACGTGATATCTATGCACGTGAGGTGATATCTATGGATATGCCATAATGGTTGATATCACATGAGGTGATATCTATGGATGAATCATGATGGTTGATATCACGTGAGGTGATATTTATGGATGAGTCATGATGGTTGATATCACAGTGAGGTGATATTTTTTTCTTTCCACATATGGATGTAGCCATTGTGGTCAATCATCACAATGAGGTGATGTAACTTGTAAAGGTTAAGAAGGATTCCTCCCTAGCTAAGAGGGAGTGTTAATGATGTAGTGTCAGTAGTAATCCTTCATACTGATTGAGACCAAATACGTGAATGGCCTATCAACTTTATATATTTGGTAATTTGATCACTTAGATTTAGTCATACTTCTTGCCTTAGCCGATTTCTAATATTTATATCTATTAAGCAAATTAATGTTAATTAGAGTCGTTATTGATAAGTCATTATTAATCTAATCAATTTTATTAAGCAAAGCAATATAGTAGATGATCGCTTGTTATTACCAATCGCTGTGTTAATGAACAAGCGATAGTGTTATAACTGTTAAAATAATATTAATATCTTCTATAATGGTCATCTTCTATTTTTAGTGGTCATCTTCTATTTTTAGTTGTCGACTCATTTAGCTTTTTAGTTAATTAGCTTTTAAACTTTATTTAGCATTTAGCTTTTTCTTTTTAGTTAATTAGCTTTTAAGCTTTATTTAGCTTTTAAGCTTAATTTAGCTTTCACGCTTAATTTAGCGTTTAGCTCTTTAATCTTTTACTTTAACATTATGTTTTAATTATAGAACATCGTCTTGTAACCTTTATATATACGTGTGTATATCGTTCAATGTAATCATCCGATTATTGAATCATTCATTCAATTTATTTTTCATGGTATCAGATTATTTTTCATAGTATTAGAGCAGGTTGATGAGATTCTTTAAAGTTTGGCGATTCTGGAATATTTTCCAGATTTTTTTAAATTGTTTTTTTATAAAAAATGATTTTTCTTTTTTTAAGGCTTTTTGAGGGTTTTTGGTTTGTGGGCAGGGTTTTTTTTGTAGGTTGAAAATTTTCCTAGGGTTTTTGCAATTTTCGACTGGGGTTTTAACCCTTCAGTTCAAGTCGAAATTTTATTCTGGTTACAGATTCTTGATGGGTTTTTCGAGATCTCAACTGGGTTGTCGTCATATTTTCTGGGTGCACCGTTTTCCGTGCCTTGATTTTTGAGCTGTCGAATCTGCATTCTATTTTCAGATTCTTGGTGGGTTTTTTGAGAGCTTTTTTGGGTTGGTATCAGATTTTTCTGGGTGCCTCGTTTTCCGCACCTCAAATTTTGTGCCAGCAAATTTGCCTTAATTTAAAAACAGTTTGCAATTTTTGCTATTTTTGTGGACGTTGGGATTTTTGCTATTTTTTGGGCACCGTTTATGGTGTTTTAAGTGTGCAGAAAATTTTAATTTTTGGGTTTCTTCCAAACCTCGAAATTCGTGCCAGAATTCTCCTATAGGGTTTTAGTTTTTTCAGCAGCTGCTTCTATTTTGATTTGTTTTAAATCAGATTCTTTTGTCTCTTGCTTTCACTCGGTTGGCCTCGTTCAACCTCGATTTCCATGATGGCATCTTTGACCAACATCATGTTGGAACACAGTCAGAAGTTTAGTGGCCTCAACCACAACACTTGGAAACAGTGCATGTTCACGATATTTGAATATCGTTGCCTTGATTAGATTGATTTAGGCTAGACCTTGTCCTACAGGTCTCAGGGTTTTCACGATTTTTTTCCTGAAAAATTGTCTGTCGGTTTTCTGATTTTTTCCACAAAAAATCATGGGAGGGTTTTCACGATTTTTCCTGAAAAATTGTCTATCAGTTTTTTGATTTTTTCCACAAAAAATCATGGGAGGGTTTTCACGATTTTTTCCTGAAAAATTGTTCACAGGGTTTATAATTTTCCCTTAAAAATTATCTCATCTGTAATCTGTGATATTCGCGTAAGATTTTAGTTATCTAGGTTTTACCCTTTTTTTCCACAAAAACGATGATTTGTAACCTCAGATTTCTTGGTTTTTCGATTTTCTCCTCAAAATCGTAAATTCTCTTTTCGAGGGTTCCTATTTCAAGGTTTAGAATTTTTTCCTTAAAAATTATTATTTGTCATTCGCAAAGCTTGCGTAGGATTTCTAGGTTTTCACGATTTTTTCTTCAAAAATTGTTTGTTGGTTTTTACGATTTTTTCCTCAAAAATCATCTGTAATATGCAAAGTTCACATGAGATTTGTGATTCACGAAGTTCTCTGATTTTGATCGATTTTTCTCCTCAAAAATCGAGCTTTGTTGTAGTTAGTTTGGGTCGCACCTGCCAGGGCGTACATCTGCAACCATGATATCTTTCTGTCAGTTTTGGAGTTGGTACTCTTTTGCAAAAGGGTTTGCTGATTTTTTCCTCAAAATCATTGTTTCAGGCTTTAGTAATTCGTGTGTGCCAGATCTCTAATTTGCGTGTGAAGGCTACATTTGCTTGGATGGCTTTTGGTACTCTTGGTCATTTACATTCTGCAGATCCTGGGAGGGTCTCCGTAGCAGCAAAGTGTTCTTTGCATCTGTGATCATAACACCTGCAGTGTTTTCTGTAGGGTATTGAGTATGATGACCATTAGGGAGGGTGTTAAAATAATATTAATATCTTCTATAATGGTCATCTTCTATTTTTAGTTGTCAACTCATTTGGCTTTTTAGTTAATTAGCTTTTAAGCTTTATTTAGCATTTAGCTTTTTCTTTTTAGTTAATTAGCTTGTAAGCTTAATTTAGCTTTCACGCTTAATTGAGCGTTTAGCTCTTTAATCTTTTACTTTAACGTTATGTTCTAATTATAGAACATTGTCTTGTAACCTCTATATATATTATATATGTGTGTATATCGTTCAATGTAATCATCCGATTATTGAATCATTCATTCAATTTATTTTTCAATAACCCGTCACCCTAGGATACGATACTTTATGAGAAGTCGTATCTCCCTGAGGAGATATGACTCTCGTCATGATATAAAGAACATAGCAATCATAACAGATAAAAAATAGATATATCCGGCAAAAACAAATCTGTGTCAGACCGAATCAAACAGTTCAGAAAGAAAAATTGTAGACCGTGGATATCAGTTTGGTGATAGACAACAGTAAACCAAGTATAGCAGATTGGATTTATTTTAGTGCAGTTCGATCATTGTATTCAAGGTGAATCAGATTGGGTATAAACTATAGTTCGTGGTTCTTTGATATTCTATCTATTCGAATATCATAAGATCAGATCGTATTACTGAATCAGATCGAATATACCTTAATGTAAATCAATATTGCAGAGTGATAGTGCATCAGGTGTAGATCATTATCTGCAGATTAATCTTCATTCGTGACAAAGCAAATTCCTTGTGGGAGTTGTATTCGGTTGTGGCAGATCATATACAGCTGTTCAAACATATATATAAGTCAGATTGAAGATTATATATATTCTATCAGTATCAGATTGTGGTCAAAACATAAATAAATTTTTTAAAATTACCTGCCTATTATAATATGATCAAAACTCAACAATTCTCTTCTTTCAACTGATTTTTCTTTTCTTGCTCTTTTATCAATCTTTCCTTAATGACTTTGACAAAGTCATCTAGATCTTCAACCTCTTGCTTTTGAGTTGTAAGTCCTAAGTCAATTGTCCCTACCTCACATTCTTCAAGAATGATGTCTTCTTTTGCCTTATCAACTTTTGAAACTGCAACTTGCAATGTGCGAGACCTTGAACTATCTCTTGTGATTTTAGAGAGTTTCTTTTCTTTCTTCTTCTCCACAGGTTTACTTATCTGCGCTAGAATTTCATTTAAATCGTGCATTGGTTGTACTTCTACCACTGCCTTCTTCTTCATTCGCTCTTTCAACCATTCAGGTATGGTGGATTGTTCCATGGCTTCATCCAATTGTTTACTTTCTTGAATTCCTTTTAATGCTGAAATCATTCCTTCGTCAAAATCTTCATCTGGAATGGGAATTTTTGGATCTCCCAAATCCTCAACTGGTATTGTTCTTGGTTCAATGAGACAATCCATAATAGGAATGACAATATCCTGTGAAGACTCATGTTCTTGATTTTCTTGTTGAATAGATTCTAAAGATGCATCCACATTTTGCTCTTCATGAATTGGGGATCTTAACTCAACTTCCTTTTGTGATTCATTTTCAGCAACTGGTGTCATATTTTTATCTCTCAACAAGCTAATTTCTCTTACTGATGAGGTACTAGTAGAAGAATGAGTCATATTCATCCTTTGTCTCTTCTGTCTCTCTTCTTCAATTGCATCCTTTTATCCCTTTGCTCTTCTAACTTGAGAACTTTCCTCTACATCTTTCCTTTTCCTTGAATTTTTGCCCTCTTGTCTGCTGTAATCTCTATCAGTGCTTTCAGTCATTTCCTCATCATCAGATGAATGTTATTCCGAATCACCCATCAGTTCATAGGTCAAGGAAGTATTTCTTTCTTTCAATTTGTTGATTGTTTGATCAACTCACCACCTTGTATAATTCATAATTGGTCTCATCGATGTAGATAAGTTTGATATTTTAGGATCAGACCAATTAACTAGAGGAAGTGGCTTATTCTTTTCCTCTTCATAATGGACTTGGGCACAATTTCCATCATCTTCAAATTGATCGGGCACGGGGAAAAACTCATGCTCTAATCAAACTCACTGATAATCTAGACCACATCCTTTTCCTGATCTTGAACTTGTCTTCTACTTTAACCCAGTAATCCTCAAGATCAACTCCGTGCCTATATTTTCTTCCATTTATCATTTTAATGTAATAGTAGGGATCAAAATTAGACCTTGACCTATAGAGAGAGAGAGAGGATAGAATTGCATTTCTTCATCAGATTTCTCAGTTGCTTGCGCCAAAGGACACGACTCAATCATCTTCCCAACAGCGAGAGGAAAAGTTACTCCGGTGTAATGCTTGCTCCTTTGAATTTCGTCGTATGTAGACAACTACCTTGTGACCTCAAGCAATATCATATTATCAGTGGGTTACCTTGGTAGCGTGTAAGGACTTCCTCCAAATCCTTGAACTTGGATATATGTGAATTTGGGAAATTGAAATGTAGTATGAACAAAGCTTCTTCACTAAATCCATAGCTTCTTGTGTTAATCTTTGATGAGTGCCTCCTTGTAGAGTTCTAACAATGTACATTGAAAAGACATTATTTGCTCTTTCAAAATGAGATTTCTCATGTAGATGCAATTGTATGTAGCAATCATACACTGACTTGATCTTTCTTATTTCCAATTATCCCTTTACACATCAATCCTTTGTACTTGTAACTTCTTGCTAGCGCATAGACAACGTATGAACTCATGTAGAAAGACCAAGTTCCAAGTTTTTCAACTGCTCATCCAAATTATCACTGATTATTTAGGCTCAATTTATCGTCTTTACTCCTGATGTGATTTCCTCAATGTAATAAAACATCCATGGTTCAAAATCAAAATTTTGAGGGGTTCCCATGACTCGGTTCAACAAAAGGACAAGATCTCCATACTCTTCGTTGAAATCAATGCGCAAGAGTTTCTTTGGCATCCTAGAGTAATGATTCCTTGGCTTTTCCAACCATTGGCTGTTAATTATCTCCACACAAGATTCAGTATTTGCCTCATAAATCTTCATTGCATCTTCCTTTGATTTGTAAACTATGGACTGATGATTGGGGATTTCAAATGCTTTTTTGATTGCTACTTCACCAAGATATGTTAACACTCTTCCATCGGGAGCCCACATTTTCTTGAGGGTTGTAATGTTTTGCATGCTCTACCATCAGCTCATTGCATTGTACTGCAGGGGGGAACCAGCTGCTTGCACAATTCCATTACGCATCAGTCCTTGTTATTGTTGATGGTAAGCGTCCATCAAGTCCATACATACACTTCTTGAACTCTCCAATGTCTTCATGTCCAATGTTGGTGTCTACATGTCCAATGTTGGTGTCTCCAACCTTCTTCCATTTCGAACTGATCTTGGGGCAAAAGGAGGAGGAGGAGGAGGAGGAGGAGGAGGAAGAAAGTGAAGAAAGAAGAAGAGAGTGATGAAAGTGAAGAAGAAGAAGAAGAAGAAGAAGAAGAAAGTGATGGATAACGCTACATGGTTGCATCGGTATTGTTTGAGGTGGCCTGTTGCCATGAAGAAATTTAAGGATGAGATTCTAAGGTTCGAGATCTTCGCTCTCAGTTGCACCAAAGATAGGGACAAAGAGATGAGTATATGAAATTATTCCGTGGTCTTAAGGATGCGATGGAATTGCTATTGTCTACATTTATCAAATTATTGGCAGAAGCTGAAAAGGTAGAACAAAGTGTGATGAATGCAGATATTTTTGACGTTGCAATCAATCTGAGTCTTGAGTGTGAATGTTGAGTAGGATTTTTTCAGCCACTATTCGCTCATGGAACTCTTCTCTTGTGGCTTTGAATAATTAGTTTAAAGATATCTGGCTCGACAAAGCATGACAATTTCTTTCTATTGTTTTGTTGGGAAGTTACAGTTTTGATCAGTCTGTTTTGGCAAAAAGTTACCCTTTGTCTTTGATGTCAAAGGGGAAGAGATCTTGGTGATAAGGGGAGAAGTTTCTAAGACGAAATATTTTTGTTTTGCCTTCAATGACAAAGGGGGAGATTGTTACACGTGTCTTTGTTGTCATTGATGTCAAACCTATTGTTGATGGTCCGGTTGTTGGTGGTTTGTTTGGCTATTGGTTTGATCTGGATGTACTGTGATGATAGTATGGATGTATTATGGTTCGGTAGTATTGTGATGTAGGTGTTGATGTTTCATGGTACGAAAGTGATGTATAGTAGTATTGTATGGTGTAGTATTTTGCCTAGCAGTTTTGTGTTCATGATGTTTGATTGTATTTGGTTGCTGGTTCAGATGTCTATCTGGATGATTATATGCTACAAAGTTATTTATAAATTGATGCTATGATTTCTAGATGGATTAGGATGATGACATGAGGCATTTTTGGAGGAGCAATGTTCCTTGTTTGGTCCGGAAGTAGTGGTGTTAGCTCTGTTGGTTGTTATGGTGAACAGTATCATAGTTCAGAATATGTGTTTGTACTAGATATGTTTCAGATGGCTTTGTTGATTTTTGCAGAAATGTTTTTGGTAGCTTGATTTCAGATTCCTAGTTGATTGGATAAGTTGATCCTGGGTGACATTGTTGGCTATAATCAGTTCTAGTATTGTTTTAGGAGTGTTAAGAGGAATGCACTGCTTTCCTCGTCTTGATATTGCTTTGAGGATGTTGTGGAATAGTTGTTATTATTCCTAAGGAGTTGTGTTTCTTTTGCGGTGGATTGTTTATTCTATTGTTGGGTCTGGATTAAGATATCTTGCATAAGACAAATTGGTTTGTACCGTTTTGGGTCCGTGCGGTTGTGCATGGTGTGTATAGAATTCTTTTTGGAGGATGAGCCGACATGATGTAGGCCCTTACACAATTTTGTGCATTTTGCATTTGTTGTATCAATTGTTTTGGGTTGATGTTATGTACACGTTACATTTCCTTTTTGGCCGACCTAATGGAGATTATTGTTAATTTGGTTGATATATACTGGACATATTAGTTGTGTTTGAGTAGTAGAGATGTATGATGGATGGATATTTGAGATAGGAAGAAGTATGGTGCGAATGTGAAGCGAAGCATTGGTCCGGAAAAATTGCTAAGTAGTTAGATGAGTATTGATTTGTGAACTGTTATCTGCATATTAGCAGATGCTTTTTTCTATTCAGTTCGATCTATTTTTCATCTTGTATCTAGATAGTTACTTTGTATCTTACCCTAAAGAAGTGATCTTCAGTTGAGCAAGTCCTTCTAGTGTATCTTGCCCTAAGGTAGTGGGCCTTACCTTGCAAGTCTGTCACAGTGAGCTCCCAGGCCTGTGGCCTAAAATATTGTAAACAGTTAACACATTGTGAGATAGAATCTCGCCATGGTTTTTCCCAGTTTGGGTTTTCCACGTAAAAAATCTTGGTGTTCTTGTGTGGATGCACTTGCTGTTTCTATTGTTTACTTTCATGCACATTGGTTTGGATGGATGTTATGGTTTAACCAGTTTGATTTGATCAAGTTTTATTGTATGCTGATTCACCCTTGGCCCTCCTCTCAGCATCTGGTAGCGTTTAACGACATTCTCACCATAGAGAGGATAACTATCTGCGCTTACCTTCTCTAGATTTACAGACTCAGAATTACACAAGACTTTAGACTCAAACAACAACTTTTGACACTAGAGCATTTTGACCAGAGGGCACATGGCCAAGAGGAAATTTGAGTCAACAATCAATAGTTCAGACTGAATTGCACACATAATTGACATCTGTTCCATTATCCACTGTTTCTTTTGATCCTTAACGAGAAGGATAAAAGTTGTTACCAACAAGCTATTCTGATTGATAATATAGAACCAAAAATATTTTGAATTGGCTCCTAAACTAAATAATAGAATAAAAATATGTTCTCACACAAGCAGGCTTTAAAAGATGAATACGTTTCAATGTCCCCCCTCACGGCTCAAGTATGCAATTATTTCCTTGTTACAAAATTTGTTGCAGTAATCTTTCCCCAAAACAGTTACAAACAAAGAGGATTCCAAAAGCACTGATTCTAGAGCAATCTTTAAAATGACTCAAACTTTTGTTCGAGCTTATAATTTTGTTTGTATGTCACTTTGATTCCACACTCTCTTTTGGCAATCAGTTGAAAACTCTCCTGCCTTAATAGATTTCCTGTGCGTGGGAGACCTTTGAAATTTGATAGTTGCAGGCATATAATTGACCAAGCTCCCTCTAAAACAAGGCATGATTTGCAGTAGAGCCTAAATCTCTATTGGAACTCTGCTTAAATGGCACCTTGTCACAACTGCTTTGTGGCCATTTGCTTTCCCCTTCTGAAATTTGAAAGATGTCGTTGGGTAATTAGTTTGAACTTTAAACATTATCTTTGTCCAACAGTATAGATACATTGTTCTTATAGATTAACAGTTGCAGTTGATTGGTAGAACATCATAAATATGCACCATTTGATTGACTGATATTCCACAAATGTCTAGATTATGCCACATAGCCCTTAGGTACTCCTTTGATCAAGCAACTTCAGTTCATTCGATCCTGACTGCAGTTGACGGTCATAAAGCTTTTTGCCTTCAAGATCTACAACTTTGGTAGATTGGTGAATCACCCAAATGAACACCACTTTAGTCGACCTTTATACTGCAATTGATCAGATTGTGACTTGTAGATAAGAGATCTATGGTCAAGATTTTTGAAATACTGGTCAAAATTGCAATGGAACAAGGCTGAATGGACATTATGGCTCTGCCAAATTTTCCCCTTGGACCCTATGTGGCATGATGTCATTTGGTCTTATAGAAATAAAATTCCTGTAGAGTTTCCACAGTCATCCTTCAGCCAATAGGAAACATGCCACATACCCTTCAAATATCCTTCACTCTGCCACTTTAACTCGATAAACAATATGCGTAGTCAATGGTTGAGATGCTTTACCATGAAAATCAATAGTATTAGATTTGTGGAACACCAAATTGTCAGATGGTATAATCTGCCAATGTATAGATAATCACTGGATTGTACCAACTTGTCTGTCAATTGATGGCCCAGATTTGTTTCTTACCCCAATCAACAGTTGTGACAGATTACCAAAGCATTGGGCAACTTGATCTACGAATAGACTAAAGTTCATTTAATTCAAATAGATGGCTCAAATATGCTTCCTTTATGATCAACAGTTGTGAGAGATAATAGGAAGAACCCACTAAAAATCTGCCAATCAGCTGTAAGTCACAAAACTTGCCACATTGCTTTGATGACGGAGTCAAGAACAAACATGTCACCACATACTTATCAGAGAATTCCACCTTGGATAGCCTCAATCTGATAAAACAGTTGTTTGCAGGGGATTGGAAGATATTCATGTCACTGCCAAGTCGATTCACAGATCCACTGAGAATCAATACCCAGTCACCCCCCCAAAGGAAACGAATCACTTACGTGAAGCCAAGCTATGTTAACCAGTCAAAAAACAAACACATCAAAAGGGCATAGGCTAAGGCAAACTTTATGACGTTTACTTAAATTAATTTTGGAACAGGACTTGGTGGAAGCAACAAATGAGAAGCTTTGCATTAGGCAAGGATCATAATCACAACACAAAACCATAATAAAACTATCTGAGATTGGTTGTCAACGGGGCATCTATTTCTAAATCATGAAGGAAGATTAACATCACACTTAATAGAAACAAAATTGCCAAATGTTGGTCTAGATGGTTCCCAGTGAACCTTATCACCATGCCGAAGGAAAAAGTCAGTATTGCAATCACCACCTAGTATTGCTAGCATAGTGGAAGTAGAATGTTTTCATGGTATAAGCTATGGTCAGTAATTTTGTTTACCTTGATTAGTTGTTGGTTTATAGACATTTTAGGAGGGAAAAATAGAAAATAAACTCAACTAAAGAATTGATGTGTGAATTCTCCTCAAATTTGGATTCTAATTTTAAGGCTGAATTCTTGTTCTGTGCTGTAGGAAAGTTTATATCCCAAATCTTCATTTAAATCAATGAACTTTGAACAACAATCTTTGGTAGAGCATTGTAAGATTTTTCCCGGTTATCTGCATCAATGTTTATGTTCTTAGTTGGACCGGTGATGTGAGATGAATTTTAGAGAGGCCTAAAGAAGATTTTTAGTATGCCTAGGCTGAACATTACTGAGGTTCAAAAAAGTTATAGTATGCTTGTCTTGAAAGTTAAAGTTGTGGTGCTAAATGATCTATCTCTTCTATTGACAGGGAACTGTTGTTATTGCCAGAGTTAGTCAACTTTTATGAAGAGAAGATGGGAAAACTATGGTATTGCAAGGAATAATTATATCAGAACCATCATCTCTTTCAAAAGAAAAAAAAATCAATTTCACAAAGATTTGCTTTCTGCACATTGGTTTGCAAATCATGTGGATTTATTACCTTAGGTTTCTCCTTTAATGGAACTTTAGTGATGGTGCTAGGAGTACCGACATATTGTAGAGGATTTGGGGGCATTGGATACATTGCTGTTTAGAAGGGGAATGGTGGAATTATCAGGGACATCCCATCTTGCAAAATTTCTAACTTAGTATATCATTGCAAAATACTCACTTTTGGTGGGGATAAGTGATTAACTGTTGCTTCTTCCTTTTTCTTAGTCCCCGCAAGATATTTCTGTTATCAGTACAGAAATACCAATCCAGAACACTTAAGAAAACATGGTTAAAATTGCTGCTGTGGTAATATTTGCAACTGGGGGATGTACATGGCATGACCAAGCAACGTGGCAAGTGGCATGAAGCAAAGGACACATGACATGATTATTTTCATATTTGAAATACTATACCCATACTTTGTAAGCCATAATCAGACAGTGATGATAAATATTTTTCTTGGATCAACATCTAACCTGTCAGTTGTGTCATTCATGTGTTTGAGAATGAGTTAAGATGCATGATCATAATCACAATGAGAATCGCCAGTTTTCCTGAAAATGGCTTTGGTTCAAAATTTGGAGGGCAAAAGAAACAGTTGTAAACATAATGGACTTATAGATGGAAGCCATTTTATTCTGTCAAGCCTGGAATAGAATAATTTAAAACAGGCAAATGCACTTAAGGAATTAAGGGCTTCTCTGAAATATGACATCCGTTCTCTTTAAGTTTTAGCATAAATAACTGATAGGTAATTCTCCCTATTTAAAGTGGTGGCTACGATCCTCGACTGCCAGGAGATCGCTGGTAAATTTGGGAATGGTGTTCTCTTTTCATGCTCAGATAAATTTCATTTGGTGAATGCTTGGGAGGAGCATAGACCTTGAGTTTGATTTAGCATGAATCTATAGAAAATGAACAACCCTTCCTGCTATCTCTGCAACCTTCTTAATTTAAAATACATTGGATATTTGTTAGAAGGGGGGAGATGGACGTGCTTCCCAGGTATTGGGTGTGCATATCTTCTAAGCTATCTGTTATGTGTATTGTTAAAGTAATTATGCTTGCTTGAATATTTTTTTCCTCTTGGTCAGGAAAAGGCATTATTTGTTAAGGAATTTTTTTTTGAGTATTACCTCTTTAATTATTTCTTATGTGCTAGGGAGATGGTGTTTCATGCATTATGTGTGTGTGTGTGTGTGTGCATACATATGTATATATATCGCATGCTTGACAATATGTGCAATATTTTTTTGAACGCACATTTTATTATGATGCATAATTTATTATATTCAAAGTATATATCTTTGTTATTTATAACTCAGACTGATATATTTGATATTTTTAATTAATAGGCCTTGTCATTCATTCTACACATTTAAATTTTTTTTTTTTCACATTATCAGAGTTATTCTTGTGCAATTGCAGCCTCTATAACAATATAGTTCAGCCAACTAAGTTGATGGCTGGTTCAGATTTTCATTGTTTCAAAGATGGAATTGAGCCGAAGTGGGAGGATCCTAAATGTGCAAATGGAGGAAAGTGGACAGTTAACAACAGTAAAGGAAAGCAAGCACTTGATACTCTGTGGCTCAACACTGTGAGTTACATTTTGTCACCCTTTGCATAATTTAGTCTGCTCTCTTATGATATAGATGTTTCACTTCGAGACTTTGTTTTCTTGGATCCAGTTGTTGGCAATGATTGGTGAACAGTTTGATGAAGGTGATGAAATTTGTGGGGCAGTTGTGAATGTGCGTAATAAACAAGACAAGATAGCACTCTGGACTAAGAATGCTGCAAATGAGTCCGCCCAGGTAAATCTGTGTATATGAGAACAAGTGAATGGGTTTGATTGGTTTTATTGCTGATAATGGTTATATTATAGTATTAATTTCTTGAGAACTATGTGAATTGACTGGAAGTTGGAATGGTATATATTTTCTCCAATTATATAGTACCATGGTATTTGTTTTTAGAAACGGTTGAGACCATCCAACAAGTTGATTTTAATTGGGTAAAGCATCAATTTCTAGGTCGTGACTCTTGGTATTCCATACTTGGCTTCCAGTGTGGAGATTGTTTCTAAATAAATGGATTTATAAGTTTGAACTCTTGGTCTTCCATAGATGGTTTCTACTTTCTAGTGTGGTTGCTTGAAAGGAGCTGATATTAGTCTCATGATTGAGCTTGTATTGGTTTTATGTTGATGCTCGTATGAGCTGAATAATTGTAAACGATCAGCAATATATGAAAAAAAGGTTGGGACCTGTTAAAATTGATCTCTTTCTATTTGATTGGATTTTTATTTTCAAATATAAGTTTTAGACCCATTTGAAAGAGATTTAAATGTTATGTGTAGCTATTGTTCAATTTCTATTATTGTGTTTTGATAATATGGTTTATCTAACTATGTATTAATGGTTTGTTAGTTTTTTGTGTTATAAGAATTAGTCAATGGTTGTGTTCTTCTTGGCAACCATTGGGTTCTTTAAATAGATTTTTTATCATCAAGGAAAGTAGTATGATCTGATTGGATTGGTTTATTTATTGGGCTGACCATCTTGGGTCTACTTCTATAATAACTTCATGTGTGAATAAAGATTTACTTTCGCTTCTTTATCTGGTATGCATTATTAATTCTGTTCATTATTTCAAGTACTCATTTTATTAGATAGGAGAGTAAACAACAAGTAGTTGTACTTTTCTCATAGAAGTTTATGGTTACAAAACCTAAGAGAGATCTTTGTTTTTTGGTCACTTTCATTATTGGTACTCTACCTAGAGTTGCCTTTTTGAATCCTAACTAGTGTGACAAGGCTCGGCTTCAGCTTGGACTTGCCAAGCTGATTTTTGACCCAGACTCAGACTTGGTGTAAACTTGGCAAATTAAAAAATCCAAGGAATTAAGAGTTTTTTAAGGATTTAAAACTTGTTTCATGCACCCTCTAATAAATGAATCTTAAAGACACAATAACCTCATCAAATAGAAGCTACTTTGATCACATATAGAAGTATACATCGATCACATAAGTATAAATGCAAATTTTAGCTAAGGAAATAACACATTTAGATATGTATTTATTGTCAAAGACTCAAATGGATACAAAACTCATGAAATATGAAATCCATGGCATCAAATGTTTCAAACAAATATCAAAACAAAACCTATAAGTTTATGGCTCAAAGGACCCTACATCACTCATCCCTCCTACGTGGGCATATAAGATAGGTCTTGGATGATGCTGCGACCATGATATCTATCTGTGTCTCAGTGACACTCACACCAACATCCAAGGTGTCTACATGTGCTCTATTCTCCTCCTTTGTCATGGCTATTGCTTTTGCCTCTCTATCCACTTGGTAAACCCAATCAAGGTCCTCATCACTAAAGATAGGATCCTTAGCCTCAGGGATCCAATCTGATTGTGGATCGACCTCCTCTAGTGTGATGGGTGACAAGTCATTGCCCAAAATCTGCCTGTGGTGAAGGCGAAGGTTGTAACGAACATAAACTAGATCATTCAACCTCTATGCTGACAATCTATTGCACTTCTTGGAGTGTATGTGCTTAAACATACTCCAATTGTGCTCACAACCTGAAGCACTATACTTGAATTGCTATCCTTTGAATGTCGGACACCTTAGCACCAACTCTTTCCCACCAAGCATCTAAGAAGAGAAAAAATAAAAAAGCTAATCTCATCGTCCAAATTTAAGTTTCAATATTTCATGATATTATAAAACGAAAAAAATTAATTTTTAAGCTTAAATTATGCCCTTAAAAGACTTTTACGTGGCTGCAATGTCAACCGAGTTTCCTTGCATATATCTTGTGCAAAGAGATCTACTTGTACAAGTCTAAAGATCTCAATCTCAATGGTTATTTGTGCTCGGACACTAGAATCATGCATCATCTGCTCTATGACTATGTAGAGACCACTCAGAATTTCCTCCACCTTGGAATGTTGGGTTGAGGAAATAAGCAACTGCATGTAGGTGAAATGCACACAGAAAATACTAGGGGGGGGTGAATCAGTATTTTAAAACTTTTAAAAAATGAAACCTTATAAAATATAGTGTGATGGCCCTCGATTAGCTTAACAAAGTGTAACAATCATTTAATTAATGATGTACATAATAAACTGATCATTAATTTGTTAATCATATGTTATTTTTTTCTAAATGCCACCTAATGACAGATTTAGTAGTAACAAGCATTGTTAAATATTAAGTTGACTAGGGTGCCACGGGAGGGGTGCGATCTGTCTGGAAGAGACGGGTTTATTTGCAAGAAGTACAACCCTTCGATGGTGAAGGAACCATATATAATTGGAGTTCTTTCGAATTGGGAGGGGGAATAAGGAAGCTTAAGGGTGGAATTATAAATCATTGAACACCAAGCAATATTAAGGAAGAATATAATCACGTCTGGACTGTACATCGCTCAACCCATACGTACAGTTCCAGCAAGGGAACCGATAAGGAAGCATTCATCGCGAATCAGACAAGATTCGATCACAGCATTCCTCCCTGGCAGAGGAAGATATAGAACTACCTAGACAAATAAATGGATCAAGGCTGCAGGTATTCAAGGGTAGGAAAGATTCACCAGGTCCAAGAGTGAATTATCCAGAAAGATGAACCAGATCGGATCAGAAGATTCAGAACACAGTCCCCATCACTCAGGGAAGAAGCTTCATTGAATTGTCCGGTATTCACATCTAGAGAGGACTAATTTAGACACATTCTTAGTGAATGATTGAACAGACCAAGAACGTTCTCAGTGAGCGTTGAAACTTGATCATACCATTCTTAGTGAATTTTGGAATTGCATTCAGAATATTCTTAGTGAATGTTGGAACTGTATGTAGAACATTCTCAGTGAATGTTGGAACTGCATTCTTAGTGAATATTGGACTCCAATAAGAACAATCTCAGTGAACAGTGAGAATCTCAGAGCGCAGTAGTGGCAGAAATTTGATCTTTCCTAAGGGATTATCCAACAAAGAGCATCCCAATAGGAGGGACATCGCAGTGGTACTAGAGCATAAATCTTGCCAACCTGTGGAGAAAAGCTCATGCAAACCTATCAACGCAGAAGAGGTACAGCGGTCATTGCAGAACAGTTAGCAAATGAACTCAAAACGTTCATGGAGCAAACTAATTAAAAGTTTGAAAGGACCAATCAATTAATCCAGCAAGCTATTCAAAGTATGAACAACAATAATATGAATGGGAGACCCATCCCAAATTCGGGGAGAAACACTCATTCAAATCATTCTGAGAATGAACATATGACCCAAAATTCAGTCCTTAGTCCAACCATGCCTCCATTCCTACCAAGAGAAGAACCCATTTTGGAAGAAGAGGAGCCAGCCACAGACAGTGTAGAAGAACTCGCACCAATGTATGTTGGATTAGATCCTGAAGTACAAAGACTTATTCCCTTTAAGGAGTATTATAAGGTCAAAACTTGGGCCAGTCCAAGTCGGAAAAAAGATAACTCCAACAAAGATCTCAAATTAAAAGTAAATAAAAAGACCCTACCATGTTTTGATGGCTCCAGGAAGTTCATTGCTCGATCATGGGTTCAGAAATTGGACACCTATTTATATCTTAGCCCTATGATTGAGGAGAACACTACGAAGTTTGCCATCCTCCATCTATCTGGGATAGCTCACGATTGGTGGCATCATGGCATCATCACTCAAGGCCACCAAAGTATAAACGCCTATGGTGAATTTACTCAAAAAACCATTAGCAGGTTTGATCAAAAGTATTCTGAATGGTATTTCAAGGAGCTGATTCATCTTAAGCAGCATGGAACCTGTAGAAGACTTTATCAATGAATTCTAAAGTCTATCAGTCATGGTCCCAGACTTATCTCAGAAAAGACTCACTTATTTTTTTCTTGAAGGACTTAAGGACTCAAGTAATAATATTGCAAATCCATTAGAGCCACGAACATTGGAAAAAGCAATACAAAAAGCGATGAAATTGAATCCAATTCTTCAAAGGAAAAATCCAAAAATCTTCCATCTAAGACACAACAAAAATGGGAAGATACAAACAAGGATACTAAGGGTAGAAAATGTTATGTATGCCGAGGGCAATGGAGCACTGGTCATCAATGCCAATCAAGAGAGGAATTAATGAAGAAGGGTTTATGTTTCAGATGTAAAGAACCATGGGGACATGACTGTTGTCATTTTTTGACACCTTGGTCCATCAGTGAGAATTGATCAGAGATACGATTCATGGACCAGTGTTGCCCCAGTTGATCAAGGAGAAAAACAATGGAATTATGAAGTGTGAAGTGTTGTCTTGTCTGGAGGAAGTTCCTTAGTCCTCAAAACCAGAACTCCGGAACCCCAAGGTTCTGAAGTTCTTTTTCTTGCCTTCTTCTCTTCCTCAGAACTCTGGAACTCCGAGGTTTCGAAGTTCCTTTTCCTTGCCTTCTTCTCTTCCCTAGAACTCTGGAACCCTGAGGTTCCAAAGTTCTTTTCCTTGCCTTCTTCTCTTCCTCGGAACTCCGGAACCCCAAGGTTCCGAAGTTCTTTTCCTTGCCTTCTCTTCCTTGGAACTCCAGAACCCCGAGGTTCCGAAGTTCTTTTCCTTGCCTTATTCTCTTCCCCGGAACTCCGGAACCCCGAGGTTCCGAAGTTATTTTCCTCTGCCTCTTCTCTCTTTCCCGAAACTTCGGAACCTCAAGGTTCCAAAGTTTCATCCTTAGCCTTTTTTTTAGTTCCCTGGAAGTCTGGAACCCCGAGGTTTCGAAGTTTCTTCCTTAGCCTTTTATTCAATTCCCTGGAACTTCGGAACCTCGAGGTTCCGAAGTTCCTTTCCTTAGTCTCCTCTCCTGTTCCCCGGAACTCCAGAATCCTGAAGTTCCGAGATCCCAAGCCTAAGTCTTCCCAATTTTGGCAACTTGTGCTTCCGAAGTCTTCCCAACTTCCTTTTGGCTTGCAACACTTTTAGATGGTGTGATCAACACTCAAGGTTTTTAATGCTCCAACAACTCTTGCAACTAGTTTTTTATATAAGGTTGTTAGGCCTCATTGTAAAGGGTTCTCTCCTTGCTGGCTTGAGCTATTCTATGCTCTTTCACTTCTCTTAAAGATTTGTATTTATCTTGCATTTCTGCAACTGTAAGTTTGGCCATTGGCCTTATAATGAATTGAAATCACCATTCTTGCCTTACTTCAGCTTATGTATGTTGTGTATATGTTCTTACCTTCATTATAAGTGTATGTTTGTGGCTTTCTTTCACATATATGCTGTGTTAACCTGTTTCTGGGTGTGACTTGTGGGAGATCTTCTCCCCTCTTGACATTCAACAAGTCCTAACCTTCATATTTGCGTTAAGGTCATTCATGCAATTGAAGTTTGTGCATCTCCTGGGTATTTCAGTAGATTCTTTGTGCCATTTCGAGTGGGGAGAGAAACATCTCTTATCTTGGTGCATCACCTCCTTTCATTTCAAGCATTTCTCTCATCCCGTTTCCTCTGCAAGTTGTTAGGATAGGTTTAGAAGTAAGATTTGGAGTGTTGAGTTGGTTCAACATCTACACTTGGATTGAGAAGGAAGCCGACCTTCTCCAAAGATTCAACCCCCTTGCGCAAGGTCCCACACTTTGGGGTTGTTTCCATGTTTCACGAGGTTGTTGAGTTGATAGCTCAGCAAGGGTGTAAGCTTTTGTGACAACAATGACCATCAATGCAAAAGAGGACAGACACACCGAGTAGAAGAAACTTATGATGAAGAAACACCTAGCAAGAGAGCAAGGTTTAGCACTAGTGAACATGGAACCCTAGCTGTCATATCTCGAGAATGAGCATAGACCATTCATAATCAAGGGAATATTAAAAGGGGAGAAAGTAATTGCCTTGGTAGATGGTGGGGCCTCCCACAATTTTATCAGTAAGAATCTGTTGTGACCTTTTTCACACATCACCCCATTGCAAATGGGGACCCTCCCTTTTTCCTTCTTTCGGGGGTTTTTGTTAGTGTCCCGTGGCCTTCCGCTTCAGTTTTGCTCAGTTTTGTCAAGTTTTGAACGGTTCGAGTCTTAAGGATTGAAAGTCAGTTTTTGCAAACCAAGTGATAACAGAGTCTAGACACCGTCAAAGTGCCCAGAAAGGCCAAAGGACGAAGAACGCAATTGATTTGAGTGAATTCAGACAACTTTCTATTTTTGGAAAGTTTTCTTTTTTGCTTTTTCCTATTTTTTAGGAAGTTTCGTTTTTGGCATTTTTAGCTCGATCTCACAATCGAAAGTTTTGAAGCTTTGACCCAAAAAGCTAAGTTCCTACATTTTAGGGGTCATGGCGCTTCAGATGGGTTACCTAAGTATGGATTTGAAATATCATGTTAATCTGGCTAAAATCGATGAAGCTATCAAATTTTAAAGTTTTCCAAATATTTCTCTAAGTTTGGCTAATCGTGTTTGGTGTCTAATGTTATGTTAGGAACTCCAAAACTTCGCCCCATGATGAGACTCTTAAAGTCCGCCCTACTCTGGATAACATTGGAACATGACTCACAAAGTCTGCCCTATGGAGATGGAGACTCCCAAAGTCCGCCCTATGGATGATGGAGATGGTGCAAGTCAGTCAACAAAGTTTGCCCTCCATGGTTCTCAAGTTTGATAAAATCCACCCCATGATGGAGACTCTCAAAGTCTGCCCTACTGTGGATAACATTGGAATATGACTCACAAAGTCTGCCCTATGGAGATGGAGAGTCACAAAGTCCACCCTATGGATGATGGAGATGGTGCAAGGAAGTCAACAAAGTCCGACCAAACAATGTGGCATGAAGCTAGTAAAGTCCGCCCTCCAAGGTTTCCAAAACCTTCTCAAAGTCTGCCCAAGGAAGTCCGCCCATGAAGAAGGTCCAAGGAGGCAAGAAAGTCCGCCCAAGGTGATGAGTGAGGGTACCTAACTCCAAAAAGTCCGCCTTGTCAAAGTTGAAGGAAGTTTCTAAGTGTTTGGAGGTCATAGCCATGGTGCAAGGAAGCAAAAAGTCCGCCCTCCTAAGATCATGAATCAGAGAAAGTCTGCCTTGCAATGAAAGATTAAGGTTTCTCAAGTTTCTAGGGTTGAGTCCAAAGCAAAAGCATACTCATGTTCCTCTTGAAGTCCACCTTGAGGCAAAGTGTCATCAACCCCTCCAAAGTCCGCCCTAAGGTGAGATAAGAAGCAAGTAAAAAGTGCTTAAGTCTCACAAAGTCTGCCTAAGGAGATGGTAAATGGTGTGTGAACACGACAAAGTCTGCCCTCCTACAAAGACCAAGTGCATAAGGCAAGGAAAATCCACCCCATGATGGAGAATAAGACTCATAAAGTCCGCCATGTGCAAGGAGGAGAGAAGCCATTCAAGTCCGCCCTTGGTCAAGGAATATGGTGCATAAGAGGAACAAAGTCTGCCTTGAAGGTGATGGCAATGGGTCATGAAGAGATGAACAAAGTCCGCCCTCCTTGGTTCTTGGAGTTAAGAAAGTCTGCCTAACCTGCAGGTCTATAGTGCTTAAACTTCAGCAAAGTCCGCCCTGCTGCAAATGAAAGGTCCAAAGATGATAAAGTCCGCCCTGCTGTAGATGAAAGGTTCAAAGATGACAAACTCTGCCCTCAAGCAATGAGACATAAAGATGGATGAAGTCCGCCCAAGGTGGTGAATATAAGATGGTGCCCAACTCTCAAAAAGTCCGTCCTACATCAGCATGTGATGGTTCACAAACTTCAAAAAGTCTGCCCAAGGTGATAAATGATGGTTCCCAACACTCAAAAAGTCCGCCCAAGGTGATAAATGATGGTTCCCAACACTCAAAAAGTCCGCCCAAGGTGACAAATGATGGTTCCCAACACTCAAAAGTTTGCCTTATCTTTGATAAAGGTTGAAATAAGTCCAACAAAGTTAACCTTAGGGTGTGAAGCAATAACAAGAATGGTGCACGAGTCTCCTCAACCCCGCCCAAAGGGAAGGGTCATGAATGTGGCAAAGTCCGCCTTGGAGCTGTTAGGAAAGGTTTTGAAGTCCGCCCTACCTCAAGTGCAAACAGAAACAAGCTTCATGAAGTCCGCCCAAGTGAATGAGAATAACATGGTATCAAGGAAGTCTACCCTTGATCAAGGTTTTGGATGATGGTTGAACGCGATGAATGTTTGAAAAGCTGAACTTTAGATCACATCAATTCATATTTGTGAGGAGTTATCCAGAGCTTTTTACCCTCCTCCCCACAACATGAATTGGCGGTTGAAGGTGGGATCATCATTGAAAGAACAAATGGAGTTTCATGCTAAATTCAGAATTGAAGACAAGTCCACGAGCAAGGTTCGTCCAAGCATAAAGATGGCCAAAATTTGGCTAAGTATGGGAAGAGCTTTTATGACGAAGGCCTAGAGGAATTATTCTCCAAATTCAAGGCACTTGAAAGAATTTAAGATATGAAGAAAGAAAAGTTCTCAGACTTGGTGAAGATATGGAAAAGTTAAATAAATTTCCAACTTCTTGAAGGATTTCATCTCCTGAATAAAATTTAAAGACAAGCTCCCAATCAGAATCAAATGGTGACAAGAAGAAATCAAATTTCTATACTTGGACAATTTCTTCACTCAAATTGGAGAATTCAAGGAAGACATCCAGCGCGCTGAGGTGGCGCCTCGTCATCTTCCAACCAATCAGATTGTTCCAAGTCAGCATGTCGAGGTTCAATGAACCTGACTTATCCAAAAGCTTCTAGAAGGGCACACTTCACAATGCAGCAACCTTCTATTTTCATTGTTGGTTCATATTTAGCAAGAAGGACAAGTGTCCCCAAATGTAATTTTCTCATTGGTCGAGGTGTAAAGTTTTGACAAACCCTAATTAGGGTTTGTAACTTTCAATCTAGGCCCTTGATCACTGTTTGATCTCGGTCGTTCATTGTTTTCTGGAAAACTATGTAAGGCGACCTCTCATTTGGAGAGTGAGGTTTTTGACATATTGTTCCGTGAAGGTCATTTTTCAAATAATACATTGTATGTGCGCTTTCTCTTAAGGTTTTGTAATCTCTGTTATTTGAGTGATTAGCATGGTCTCAATTTCCTCAACACATTAGTTAGAAGTTAATTTAGATTTGCTTTCAAGTTGTTAGAGTTGAATGAAGGATTTGATAAGTATTAATTAACGGTGTATCTTCGCTCATACTTATGATGAATGGATGATTTCCATTTCACTATGCAAAGTTAGTCTGTGCCTATCCCCTTTGTATGCCAAAACTTTGATCATAAGCACAACCCATTGAAGATTGCACCCACTTTGTGTAATTGTCCTTAGTGTGGCGAAGCAAAGTGTGGTTTCCCAAGAACACCTAGTTAATACCGTCTCTAGAATTCATAGGTTTAGATCAACTTTCTTAACCCTATCCCCTTTTCCCCTTTTTGAAAGTCTAAATCCCGAAAAATCCAAAAAAAGAGAAAGAGCTTGAAATTGATCAACAATTATTTTTCAAGAGAGGATAGAATACCTTTGGGTATTTTATTTTAATGTTTGGTAGATGATAAAACGTACACCAACAAAATCTAGTACTAAAAGAAGATTGAAGACCCAAGACTTAAAGGGATTGAATGTGGCATTTGCTAATGGATCCATTGATCAATGCAGCAAAGTCATATCACAACTAGAGATCACCTTGGGTGAACATACAATTAAAGGGGACCTTTATGTTGTAAATTTGCAAAATGATGTAATTTTGGGAATGCCTTGGATAAATTCTTTAGGACGCTTCGCCATGGACAACCCAAATTTGTAGATATGCTTCAAACATAATGGACAACATAACATTAAGGGGCCTGCCAAATGGTTCCCCAAAGGTGGTAACTTGTAAAGGAATGGAATGAATCCTTAGGCATAACCAAGGGGAATGGATTCCCAATGCATGGTCCTAGATAAATCAAACCCTGATGAACAAACAGTCCACATAGATATCCGCCCCATCTTAAGAAAACACAAGAAGGTTATTGAGGACATTCCCTTGGGTCTCCCTCCAAAAAGGGGATTCGAGCATTCCATAGAACTTGAAGAAGGGGCAAAACCTGTATTAACCACTCCTTATAGACATCCTCAGAAATTCAAGGAGGAGATTGAAAAGACTATCAAAGAATTATTAGAAATGGGTCACATTCAGCCAAGTGGCAGTCCGTTTGCATCCTCAGTGGTCTTAGTCAAAAAGAAAGATGGCACTATGAGGATTTGTATATACCATAGGGCTTTAAATAAGAAAACCATTAAGAATAGATATCCTATCCCTAGAATAGATGAGTTGTTGGATGAACTCCATGGAGCCTGATATTTTTCCAAAATTGATTTGAGATCAGGGCACCATCAGATTCGAATGAGGGAGGATGTACCCAAAACAACCTTTAGACGTCACTAAGGACATTTTGAATTTCCAGTCTTACCATTCTGCCTCACCAATGCCCCAACTACTTTCCAATCATGCATGAATCATATTTTCCGACAACTAAGGAAATTCTTGCTTATATTGTTTTGATGATATACTTATTTATAGCAGAACATGGGAGGGGTGAGTGTGGATGAGGAGAAGATCCAAGCTATCAAAGAGTAGCCCAAGCCCAAAACCCTGACTCAATTGAGGGGATTTGTGGGTTTTTGTAGCTACTATAGACAATTCGTGAAGGGATTCTCTAAGATTGCCGCCCCTCTTACATATTTGACAAAGAAAGGAGCTTTCATGTGGAATTACACAACGCAACAGGCATTCAAACAACTTAAGGAAGTCATGAGTTGATGCCCTATCCTCGCAATTCCTAACTTCATAATGCCACTTTAACTTCAATGTGATGCATCGGGAGAAGGAATCGACGCAGTCCTTATGCAAAGGAAGCATCCCATAGCATTTGAGAGCCGCAAACTCACAGAGTTAGAGAAACACTACTCCGTCTATGACAAAGAAAAGTTGGCCATTATGCATGCCTTGGCCAAATTTAGACAGTACCTTGTTTGTGGGAGATTCATTGCCAAAACCAATCACAACAGTCTACAATTCTTTATGAACCAAAAATATCTCAATGACCGACAACAAAAATGGTTGAGCAAAATCCAAGTCTATGACCTTGATATAGAGTATTTCAAGAGAGGCAATAATGGAGTTGCGGATTCTTTGTCCAGACGTCCTCATCTCAATATACCATCATGAGCATTTTGGGGGATTGGAAAAGTGACATCATTTCAGAATACATCAAAGACCCACAAGCAAATGAGATCCTAGAAGGAAAGTTACCAAATGAGGAATACAAGGTATGGGATGACATCATTCTAGACAAGGGCAGAATATTAGCACCACACTCAAAGATGAAGAACAAGATTATGAAGGAATATCATGACAACCCTTTAGCCGGCCATCAAGGGTATTACAAAACATATAAGCAAATCAAAGAGAATTATACATGGAAAGGATTGAAGAAAGACACCCTTAGATATGTATAGGAATGCATGACATGTCGAAGGAATAAAACAGAGTAGACTCACCTTGTCGGACTACTACAACTACTACCCATTCCCAATCAAAAATGGGAAAGTATTTCCATGGATTTTATAACAGGGTTACCCAAGGTACACTGGAAAGATAGCATGTATGTAATTGTGGATAGATTCACCAAGTATGCCCATTCCTTTGCAATTTCCACATAAAATAAGACACCTTTGATAGCAGAGTTGTATTTCAAAGAAGTCTTCTGCCTCCAGGGGTTACCCAAGAATATCATTAGCGACAGGGATAGGAAGTTCCTTAGTAAATTCTGGCAGGAGCTCTTTTGGCTAGCGGGGACAGACCTTGCTCCAAGCACAAGCTATCATCCACAAACAAATGGACAAACAAAAATAATTAATAAAGTGGATAGAAGGGTATCTACGAAATTATGTCACCAGACAACAGACTGCATGGATTAAATGGTTACACCTAGGAGATTAGTGTTACAATGCTACCCACCACATGTTGATTGGAATGAGTCCTTTCAAGGCCCTGTATGGATATGAGGCTATGTTTTTCGGGAGTTTGATCATCCAAGATAGCAAAGTACCAGGTGCACAAAGCTTTGTGCAACTGAGTATAGATATTATGAAAGTCCTCAAAGAAAACCTACAACATGTTCAAAACCAACAAAAGATCTATGCCAATTGGAATCGCATAGAAAGAACTTTTGAAGCTGGAGACTTATTATTTCTCTGATTACAACCCTACAAACAATCTTCGATCAAAAGGAGCAGGGCAGAGAAACTCAAACCAAGATTCTATGAGCCTTACAAGGTTTTGAGAAAGATTGGCGAAGTAGCCTACAAACTAGAACTGCCCGAGAGTAGTAGAATTCATAATATCTTTCATGTATCCAGACAAAAAAGTGTTCTTGGACAGCACGTTACTTCTTGTGCTGAATTACCACCCCTAGATGATGAAGGACAGCTCACTTTGGAACCGAAAAATAATTTTGGATATCAAAGAAAGGAAATTGAGGAATAGAACTATTACTGAGTTCCTAATCAAATGGAGAGGGCTACCGGAAGAAGATGCTACATTGGAGAAAGAAGCTGTTGGAATGCTCGAGGACAAGCAAATTTGGGAAGGGCGGATTGTGATGGCCCTCGATTATCTTAGCAAAGTGGAACAATCATTTAATTAATGATGTACATAATAAACTGATTATTAATTTGTTAATAATATATATTTTTTTCTAAATGGCACCTAATGACAGATTTAGTAGTTGTAAATTTTAGGCAATCAGATATTAATTTAAGCAATTAGATTATAATCAGACTGTGAATGAATAGTAACAGTAATAAAACATGACAAAAGACACAAATACCCTGGGAAAACCTCCCTCTTGGAGGTGAAAAACCCAGCCTCAAAATACAACATTTATTATCTCAAATGTAGGCAATTACAAGGCTATACACTTATCTCAGATTGCTGTTCAATATATCAATGAAGACTGCAGCCCTTATCAACAGCGAATAGCAAGGAGGATCAGCAACAGATGTCTAAGATCAGATGCACACAGTAGGAGTCCTTATTAAGTTCACATGAGGATCTTTGATCACTTGAATGGAGCCCTTATCAACAATGAATACATGAGGAACTTTGACAACTTGATTGCAGCCCTTCTCAACAGCAGATGGTTAGGAGGAGCGGCAGATGTCTGGATCTGATTTGCACAAGAGACCTTGAGATGAACTTTGACAACTTCGCTACAATCAACCTTGAAGAGTTTGCATAATTGCCTTGCACAATTTCACATTAGAAGGATCGCTGCTAGGAGAGCAGATAGGAGAATATAAAAATGATTGTGTTCAAATGACTTCATCTTGGAGTAGTTATATATCAACCTTAGGCGCTAATCATCCTCAAGTCGGCTTGCATGAATAATAATATATTGTTATTGTATATTTCCCACGTTGGACATTTGGGTCCAGCCCAATAGTTATTTAATTGCCTTTCCACGCTTCATTTGGGTCCAGCCCAATAACACATTAAGTTGACTTCCACGTTACATTTTGGGTCCAGCCCAATTTACATAAAAGATAGTACAAGTGTATTTTAATTGTTATTGACAACATTAAAATGCAATAGGTATCCGAGCTAGCTACTAATTCAACACTCCCTCTTAGCTAGGAAGGATAACTGGCATATGTCATGACCCATTCGTGACTTTCATCTTGCATTGCCCGCAAGAGTGAAAGTATAAGCTTCATAGAGTATACCTGCAGTAAAACACATAATTATCATGAACTCATTTCATGATGTCCATCTTGCATTGCCCGCAGAGGATGGATCCACCTTGCATTGCCCGTAGAGGGTGGAAGAGGTCTTACACCTTAGCCTTCTCCCAGAGAAGGATACACTGTCACCTTGCATTGCCCGCAGAGGGTGACTCCACCTTGCATTGACCGCAGAGGGTGGAAGAGGTCTTACACCTCAGCCTTCTCCCAGAGAAGAATACAATGTCACCTTGCATTACTCGTAGAGGGTGACTCCACCTTGCATTGCCTGCAGAGGGTGGAAGATGCAGTCTAAATTGCATCACTAAGATTGAGACTCCCTCTCAATCAATGCTGTGTTCTCCACGATTCCAAGTTTCTCTCTGAAGTACTCAAACTTCACTCGAGCTAGAGGCTTGTTGAGAACATCTGAAACCTGTTCAACAGTGCTGATATATTTTAGCTGGATGGCACCTCGTTGTGCCATATCACGAACATAGTGATAATGAGTTTCCACGTGTTTTGACCTGTCATGAAACACGGGATTATTAGACATTTTTAATACAACTCTGATTATCACAATAAATAACAGTGGATTCCCAAGGTTGTCCAAACAACCCAACAAGAAGTTTGCGAAGCCAAACTGCTTCTCTAGTTGCCACTCTTGAAGCAATGTATTCAGCTTCTGCAATACTCAATGCAATTGAGGACTGTTTCCTACTGGCCCAAGAGATCATAGCGGAACCCAAGCTGAAACAAATTCCTGAAGTGCTTTTCTTGTCATTAACACTTCCAGCCCAATCAGTATCAGAGTAGCCTTCCAAATTGATCACTGTGTTGATTGGATACTTCAGCCCATAGCCAACTGTTCCACGCAAGTATCTCAGGTTGTGCTTGGCTGCCACCAAGTGAACATGCTTTGGCTGGTTCATGAGTTTGGCTAAGTGCACTCACTGCATAACAAATATCTGGTCTAGTGTTAACTAGATACATCAAGGATCCAATCAACTGCTTGTACTTGAGGGATCTGCAAGATCATAATTAGCTGCAAAAATACTCAACTTCTTTAAGTTAGTTTCAATAGGAGTAGACATAGATTTACAATCCATCATATCAATGACATATTTTCTTGACTAAGGATAAGATCTTTGCCATATTTCTAGTCCTAGACAATAACGCATTAGACCTAGATCCTTCATTACAAATTCAGTGGCTAATTCTTGATTATATCTAATGATGAGACTATCTTCAACAGTTAGAAATAAATCATTGACATGCATATAAGAAACAGAATTAGCAGTTCACTATTGAACACTTTTAAAGTGAAGATTAGAATCAACATCATTATTGCAAGATCCTAAACTAATCAAATACTTTGACAATATTCTCATACTAAGCTCAAGAAGTTTGCTTGAGGCCTGTAAAGAGCTTTTCTTTAATCTGCACACATGAGATTCTCTATCTTGATTCTCATAACCTTCTAGTTATTCAATATAGACAACTTTAAGAAAACAGTCTTTATATCTAACTTCCAGCCTGCAACATTAGCTATAGAGGATCAACTATCCAGCAGCAAGAGCAAATGTTTCCTTCTAACTATGAGCTACACATCTAGCTTCATATATATATATATATATTTTTTAAAAACTTCCATATGGAACTCTCTCTTGATTCTTAATATAAAATTGTGGTAATCAAGTCTCATGAAGATTTCATAATATAAGAATCAATCAAGGAAGGCAGCCATAAATCAAGGATGAGAAATGCCAATCTTTTCTTTACTTCACTTTTACGAAATGGACCCATAGCACAATCATTATTATCAAGGCATACCTTCAAGTGAAGAAACCAAGCTCCCTCTTAAGCTTGAAGGCATGGTGATTCAAGAAACTCTTGAAGAGAAGCATCAACATGATTAAATATCCCAATAGAATGAATTAACATGTAAAGTAATTTATCTAGACTTCCGCCATTCACAAAATGTGCCAAGATTGCTCAAAAGGATGTTGTTAGTCTATGATCAACTTCAACCATAGTGTAAAGCTACACAACATTCTAAAATTGTTTTCTATAGTTGAATAACAGAGAGTTAGCTATATCAGAAAACTAAGGCAACTGTATGACTTCAGAAAACATTTTACAAAATCCATAAAATCAGAACCACTCAAAAGGATACACATTGTAGTTGAGCACAAGCGTATGATCGAAAGCCAACTTCAATAAGTTAGATACCTCATTCATCTTAGGTTCCATCATCAAGAGAATACTTACTTCAAAGAATGTAATAGGCAGAATGCTTAAATTGAAGAGATAATGTCACAATGAATATTATGTGAGGATGATGAAAGCCATGACAGGAAATGCATTAGAGCTAAAGGCAATCCTCTACACAAGAGGAGCAGGGCAAGGTTATAATATCAACATAACAAAGAACATGAGAGCCTAATATAAAGCGCTGAAGAGAACCAAGTGTTACACAGTCACAACCCTACATGACAACCTTATCCAAACATAAAACAGAACAAAAAATGCAGTCCATACGGTGTTAAGAGGTTTGATGCAAATCAAGAGACACACCATAAGAGTATATAATTCTACAGCAACAAGACTATTGAGCATTTCAACACAGAGCAACAAGACTATTGAGCATTTCAAGACTTAGATAGGATACAGTGCATCAAAACTATGCAGTAAGATGAAGATAGTAAGGTCAACATTGGGCATAGAGACTAAGTAGGATGTCTATCACACCAATGACTAAGGTTCCATGTTTCTGAATCTCCTATAAATTTGTTCATCTTCTTATTTGAGTTTGTTGTTATAACCATCAAAATACTCCTAGATTTATATCTGAATACACATGCTGAAGTCTTAAGTGCCAAGGATGAATTTAGATCAATGCATCAATTCGGATCATTACATATTCATAGCAAGCCACATCAAACATACTTAAAAATAGAGAGTAGGGCATAACTAACTTCAATAATTCAAACTGGATTAGAACAAATTCTTAACACAAGAACAAGGCTTGAACTAGGGTGATAGTTCCAAACCTTAGGAAGAAAGTTAGGCAATACTAAGATCTGAAAACAAGTGCACAACCCGACATATGAAAGCACCCTTAGATCAAGCAAGTGCACTAGATAAGACACTAATAACAATAAGGTAATCAGATGCAAATCTCCAACCAGATGGACCCTACAATTGAGAATAGAGGAGTGAGAGCACCTGACATCTTATTCTTGCTATCGTCCCATCGATGCCTTCAATTTGTCAAGCAGACATTGTTGTTGAACTTTTTGATTCACGGTGGACTTCTTGAATTGCTTTAGCTCATCCAGATCCAAAGGCTCAGTCAGATCCTTATCTTTCACAAACTGTAACGGACCTTCCCTGATGTAAAATTTATGGCACCTTCAAGTCTGTCCTCCACTTTCAGACCTGTAACCATCTTGCAAAACTAACAAAAAACTGAAAGTAAAGGACAACTAATAATCTGATTATTTAGAATGAACCTAAAGCTCTGATACCATGTTAATTTTAGGCAATCAGATATTAATTTAAGCAATTAGATTATAATCAGACTGTGAATGAATAGTAACAGTAATAAAACACAAGACAAAAGACACAAGTACCCGGGGAAAACCTCCCTCTTGGAGGTGAAAAACCCAGGCTAAAAATACAACATGTAATATCTCAAATTTAGGCAATTACAAGGCTATACACTTATCTCAGACTGCTGTTCAATATATCAATGAAGACTGCAGCCCTTATCAACAGCGAATAGCAAGGAGGATCAGCAACAGATGTCTAAGATCAGATGCGCACAGTAGGAGTCCTTATTAAGTTCACATGAGGATCTTTGATCACTTGAATGCAGCCCTTATTAACAGCGAATACATGAGGAACTTTGACAACTTGATTGCAGCCCTTATCAATAGCAGATGGTTAGGAGTAGCAGCAGATGTCTGGATCTGATTTGCACAAGAGACCTTGAGATGAACTTTGACAACTTCGCTACAATCAACCTTGAAGAGTTTGCATAATCTTCTTGCACAATTTCGCATTAGAAGGATCACTGCTAGGAGAGCAGATAGGAGAATATAAAAATGATTGTGTTCAAATGACTTCATCTCAGAGTAGTTATATATCAACCTTAGGCGCTAATCATCCTCAAGTCGGCTTGCATGAATAATAATATATTGTTATTGTATATTTCCCACGTTGGACATTTGGGTCCAGCCCAATAGTCATTTAATTGCCTTTCCACACTACATTTGGGTACATCCCAATAACACATTACGTTGACTTCCATGTTACATTTTGGGTCCAGCCCAATTTACATGAAAGATAATACAAGTGTATTTTTAATTGTCATTGACAACATTAAAATACAATAGGTATCTGAGCTAGCTACTATTTCAACAGTAGTAACAAGCATTGTTTGAAATTAAGTTGACTAGGGTGCCATGGGAGGGGTGTGATCTGTCTGGAAGAGATGTGTTTATTTGCAAGAAGTACAACCCATCGATGGTGAAGGAACCGTATATAATTGGAGTTCTTTCGAACAGGGAGTGGGAATAAGGAAGATTAAGGGTGGAATTATAAATCAGCGAACATCAAGCAATAGTAAGGAAGGCTACAATCACGTCTGGACTGTACATCGCTCAACCCATACGCATAATTCCAGCAAGGGAACTGATAAGGAAGTATTCATCACAAATCAGACAAGATTTGATCACAGTATTCCTCCCTGGCAGAGGAAGATATAAATCTACCTAGACAAATAAATGGATCAAGGTTGCAGGTATTCAAGGGTAGGAAGGATTCACTAGGTCCAAGAGCGAATTATCCGGAAAGATAAACCTGATCGGATCAGAACACAGTCCCCATCACTCAGTGAAGAAGCTTCATTGAATCGTCGGGTATTCACACCTATAGAGGATTAATTTAGACACATTCTTAGTGAATGATTGAACAGATCAAGAATGTTCTAGGTGAGTGTTGAAACTTGATCATACCATTCTTAGAGAATTTTGGAATTGCATTCAGAATATTCTTAGTGAATGTTGGAACTGCATATAGAACATTCTCAGTGAATGTTGGAACTGCATTCTTAGCCACAATCTCAGTGAATAGTGAGAATCTCAGAGCGAAGTAGTGGCAGAAATTTGATCTTTCCTAAGGGTTATTCTAATGAAGAGCATCCCAATAGGAGGGACATCACATATAGAGAGCAACCATCAAGACACAAACACCAATCTTTTCATGGAAAATCCTTTCGGGTAAAAAATGACGACACACAAAAGCTTTCATTAGCAAATGGGCACCAACCCTGATTATAGAAGTGAGCACCAACTCATAGGGAGCATCAACTTCAAAACGCTGAAGCACCTACTCTTGTCTTTTTCAACACAAAAAATTAGAAAAATACAAAGTTTCTTGTTTTTGGAAACACAACTGCAGATGTGAATCCCTCGACAGCTGCTAGTTCTGAGATGCTAGATATTACAGATAACAGTGCCAACTTCCTCCAATGGACTTCGTTTCCCCTTTGCGTTGGAAGTTCCTCACAATTCTTCTTCTTAGCTGGTAGCTATACATCACATCCTTTTTGGCAACGAACTCTTATTATCTTCATATTGCTAACAATTCAAATATAATGCTTTTATGTATACTATTTCCACACCACCATACACTCAACAAAACGTGGTAATAGAAACCACGATGAGAGCAGAATTTGATGGTAATAAACAATGCCTGATAGTTTTTGAAGACCATAATCCTCACACTTTCTGTTCCAGAAATAACCCAATTGCCTGACACTTCAACATAGAGATAATCACAGATATCACCATGACCAGTCAAGGAAAAGGAAACTGTTATGCTATAAAAAATATGAGATACTTGACTCTTAATTCAAACACCACAAAAATATCAATCTTTATGAAGCTTCCACACGGAAGAAATAAAAACACCACATAAAATATATCCCCATACTCCACGAAAAACACAAACCCAGCATAACTGTTGACAAAGGATAAGAAGGGCGGCTGACTAGAGGATAAAATGGGTTCATTAAAGCACACTGTTACACAGGTTGAAGCTGTTGCACCAAAGAACCACAATTTCCAAACATTAAATACTGCTTCCAGTCTTTTCATGATTCATGCCAAATGGATAATGGAGTCGGCTCAAATGCATCTATACATCAATTGATATTTCCTTTCAAAATTTTAGCCCAGCCGCCAATAATATTCTGTTGCAAATATAAATCGAACAAGGCCACCTCAGGATTCTGCCGTTAAAATGTTCCATTTCTACATGCCAAAAATAATAATAATATTTCACTTGTTGTTTCTACGGCAAATCTTGGGAATAGATGAAAGTCACGGCAGATATTAAACCTTATCATTCCAATAAATAAAAAACCATGACACCTTTAAGGAAAACATTGAGAATATAAGAAATGAAGGTATACTAAATTTGGCCACATAAACCAAAGTTAATCGCTGACCAAATTAATCGACTTTCCTCATCAAATGGTGACATAGGAAAGAAATAGACAAGTAGGCAGCTTAAGCAGACAGTCAACCAGCTCAAGCATGCAACCAAGTAGCTCAAGCAGTTAACCAGACAACCAATCAGCTTAAGTACACAACCAAGCAGCTCAAGAAAACAATTGATGAAAATCTAATGAATAATCAGCAACTTGAAAAACATCTCATTCTAAACTTGATCATCAACATTTAACATCAATGACAAAATATTCAACAGTAGGGGCTTGTGAAGTTGGAGGTGCCATCCTCTATCAATGATTTCCCAAATGGGGCAATACTTATCCTTGACTCCCGCATAAAGGGATCTAATGGCCTCCTTGGCTCTATCCATGCCCTCATATATGTACTTTGTTGCGAGCTTCTGACCATCAACAACTCATAGGAGAACCAATAAAGGCTCTATGAACTGCAATTATTGTGAAACATTAACATAAGTGTGAATGAAAATAAGCAACTAAAATAAAAATATGAATAAAAATAGTGTAGAATTAGATTTACCTCTACAATCTCTGCAGTCAGTACCCAAATTTTTTTTTCACAAAAAATCCAATTAGCCACATCAAACCTTGCATTGGTCTTAGTATATGATGGTGAAGTCCATTCCTCACTAGCTAACATGCGTCTCCAAGCTCCCTTTGCCTGAAGCAAAGATTGTAATATTATAAAATTGGTTGCAAACTGGGTTGTTCTAGGATGATCCATGGAATCTTGTCAAGATCCTCCAATATGAGGTCAAGACAATGAGCAATACAAGGAGTCCAAAGTAATGATGGGTGCCTATCTATGAGTAATCTACCTACAACAACATAATTTGCTACATTATTTGTAACTACTTGAACCATTCTCCTCACCCACCTTATCCAAGATTCTTTCCAAAGATTAAATTTTTTGTGTTTGCCAACAGTATCAATGATTCAATAAAGCATAAGTAAAGAATATTAATAACTAAATCAATGCATTTGAAGAAGTAATCACTTGAGGAAAAAACAAGAAAATTTAGCAATGTTCTATTTCTTTTATTTGTTTAACCATAAGTCACGATGGTGCAACCTTTCTTCCTCTATGTTTCTTGTTACTCATCTCTTGTGGCTTTCACATCATCCACCTTTTGACACAAAATGGGGCCCTTTATCTCCTCATCATTAGGGGCTTTGAACCCTATGCCACAAACAATTATAGCATCCACCATGTTTTACCAATAAGGAGATCTAACACAAATAAATAAAATAAAATAAGTATTGTAAAATTGAGAGTTTAAGTTTGAATTTGACATACCTCTAAATATAAAAATTCAAGAGCAAAGAATCAGGTTATATATTAAAAAAAAGAATTGCCGAGCTGCATGGAATGGAATGGTGTAATAGAATCAAAAGTCTTCAATTGCAATTTTAGCTGTATCATGTTTATTTTTGTTCCAACCCATCCTCCCAAGTGACAGTTGGGAACTTGGAGTAGTGTGTTGTAATGTTCCCATATCCGGGTTCTCTTGCATTGCGGCTGGCACTGACCTTTTGAGTGTGTTAGCATTATCAAAGGAGTTATTTGATGTTTCCAGTGAGCTCAGATGGTCTGGAGGACACTTATGCTATTTTTTGGGGTGATTTTTGACTTTTGGTGTGCTCTCCACGAATTTTGGAGAGAATGTCTATTTATAGTAAGTCACCTATTTAGCTTTGTTTATCATTATTCATTATTAGAATCACTCCAACACAATCAAATTTCGATTCCAATTCTTTCAAATAGTTTCCGCAAAATAGGTGCATTAATGCCTTTATTTTAATCATTTTTCTAAGGTTGATTAATATTATTTAAAATATTTATAATGCACCCTAGTGTTTTAGGTCATCGTAACTGGGATGAAAAGTTATAAATCATAGGTACATAAACAAGGACTTTGCATGTCAAATTATCATTATTTTAATGGAAAGGCCTTTTTCAGAGCTAAAATGGAGTTTTTAATAAAAAATGGATTTTAAATGGTGCTTTCTGGAAGTTTGGTGGGAAAATAGTGTTAAAGGCATTTGAGGGGTTCATTTGGGATTATGCAAATTATGTTACTTGTCTTGGTAAAACCCTTGGGGTTTTGGAATTGAACCTTGTTCAATTCAGCCCTCTGGAGGACAGAAACCCTCTTGAAGAAGATTGTCTATGGTGATGAAAGGTCCACCCTAGTTGATGCAGCGAGATTTGTTTAGCTCCAGTTGAGTCATACAAAGATTTGCAGGCATTGTTTCTGTTGAACTTAATGAATTTTCGTAGAGATTTGCAGGAAGTCAGTGTTTTGGTTTTGAGAAAATATTATTACAAATTTGGTCAAAGATTTGATTTGAGGATGGTTAGGAGTTTGAGCCCAATGTCATATTTTAATCATTGCTAGGGGAATGAGTTACTTGATGCTTCTTGAAGGTGTTTTTTTGACTTAGAACTTCAGATTTAAGAGGCGCTTGGAATATATGCTAATTGACCTATTTGGGAAAGGTGGACATGGAGATATATGATGAGTTAGCATTAGATTTTGCTATCCAACAAGAAGCCAAATTTCAAAAAGAGACAACGTAGGAAAAGACAAAAAGATAAGGGATTTCCCAGACGCATCACTTGCCAATTTTTTGAAGGAGTTGTGCCAAATAAAGGTGAAAAGGAGGGAGTTTCTTTTAAGACATGATTTCTTTGAAGCAGGTGGAGATGATATTTTAAAAGGGAAATCAATTAAACTTGTCATTTAGTAATAATATGTTCAATTGATGCACTTATTGCTGGTTGTGAGACCTGAAGGTTGGTTTATCCTTGTTTTGAAGTCAGTGCAGCTCATCATTTGTTCTTTTGTGGATCTTTGATGACGTGGGTGTGTATTCCTATAGCCATGACATCTCCCCTTGCTGTTCATGGGAATCATTCAAGCAGTCATTTCAAACCTAGAAACTGTTTGTTGGTTGCCGCCAATATACTTTGGGGTTTGGCGTAGGATTGAAGCTTATCCTTTGCTGGGCGTGGTCATTTACATGAGCAACTTGATTGGACTTTGATCCAAATGTACAAAATTTCCAGTAGGCATGGGTTTGATATCATTTCCAGGCATTTGGGCACTTTAGAAACTATAGTAATCACTTCTGGGCATGTGTGAAGAAGAAATATAGTGAGTCCGGACATATTATTCTTTGCTGTTGCAGTATCAGCGTGTTGGCACCTCCAGTTACTTGTGTGAAGGGGCGATATTGGTGGAGTGATCAGCTGTAGCTTGCAAGGAGGTGTGTGGGATTGTGAAGAGCTGTTTGACAGTGAGGCTGATAATTCTGGTGTATCCAAACTATTCTGAATTATATGTGCTCAATCATTCATTGTCATTTCCACCTCTCAACTATGAGTGTCAAAGTTTGAATATAATTGTAACATTGTATCAATGAAATGCAAAACTCAGTAAACAAATCAGCATTATACAAACTTGCATCTCAGAGGACTTACTGAGGAAATTGCACATAACTGATTGAAAAAAATACATTGATCTACAAATAAATGGAAATGTTTGAAAGAAATCCTGCACAGTATGAAGTGGTAGTATTTATAGATTTGGAAAAACAGTGGTATTAGTAGGGCATCCTGCCAGCTTGAGGGGTTAACATGGATCATTCTTAGTTTGCTTCCTGTAAGTGATCAGCACCTATCCATATTAGTTGTAGTATAGTCTTGGTTATTTCTGATGGTATGATGAAAGAATAAGTATCCGGTAGCTTACTGAGAGGGGGGGGGGTGAATCAGTAAATAGAAAAACTGATACAAACTTCCTAACTCAAACTCAATCACACAAAGTAAACTTATCAATGAAATACCACTGTCAAGATCAATACTCATAAGAATACTGGTTGACTGTTATAGCAACTTAATAGTAAACAACATTCAACTTGTAAACGTCAAAATGCTTTATCATATGTCAATACTTCACTTCTCAATGCATCCGGTTATCATGCCTTATCAGAAATAGTTAAGTAGTTAATCGAATCAACAATAAGATCATAATCACTAAACATTCACCACATGACACAAGTATTTATACGTGGAAAACCCAAATAGGTAAAAACCATGATGAGATGGGACTCACAAGAAAATATTTGAACTCTTTTGAAGTTCGTCCTGTTAGGAGCCTAGCCTGTTAAAGCTTTTACAAAAGTTCTGTTAAGAACTGATACTGTTAGGAATCACCCGGTTAAGGGATTGACTACAAATGCCTTGTTAGAGGCAAATACCCTATAAGGAGTAACCTCAGTAGAGGATTTGAGAATCCAATCTAATGGACCACCTTGTTAGAGGATTTAATAAGTAACCAAGCTTGTTAGAGCTTACCCAGTTAAGGGATTTCAATTCTGCTGTAATTGTTAGAAAACAACAAGAGTTTCTTGATCTGTTTGAATAGCACTACATTTGCTTGATCAGATCCATTTAAGCATCTATCTACCTTTACTCAAACTGCAGACTCATTCTCCGGTTAGGCAATCACACACTCAACTGATTTCTGCCAATTCTTGCCAACACCTAAACAAAACAACTTCATCGACCTTAAATACAAATCAATTAGGTCGGTAACACAACAAAAATCTAATCCTCTCATTATCGAGATTACAAACAAGTCGGAACAAGCATGACAGTACGATTACATAGCAATCTCATCACATCAATCAAGAAAACCTCAACCGCTCCTTGATTACCGCTTCATCGAGCTCAGTAACTCATCACGTGCTTTGCATTAGATGCAATACATTTTTCTCCTTCCCTAAACAAACAAACAAACGCGCCAAAACAATTTGAACTTGTCTTAATACAATGACCTTACGTGTCACCATCATTACCGCTCAAATCATAAACCAACATAACCAATTCGACAACCTTAATTGGTTAGGGTTTAGCAAAAACAATTGATAGTTTTTACCGGTTACATAACATAGAAAGGGTTTAACCTTATACACCGGTTTACCGGTTCAACTTACAAACTTACATACCAGTTTACAATAACCTTCACAAAGTTCTTCCTACCGGTTACAAGACAATATCAACAATATCATTACCGGTTCAATTGACATAAATGACAACATAACATATCATTAATGCAATCTTCATGCAATGCCAACAATTTCAATGAGAAAGATGAAGTCTATGCAGGAGCTCCTTACATAATTGTTGCAAAATTTCCAAAAATATGACAAGAATATAAAAAAATTCTTAGAGCATCCCTAGTTGTTGGAACCTTAGTTATCAGTTGACAAGAAAAATGAAGAGTCATCATCAAAGGAAAAAGAGGAGTCAGAACAAATCATTGAGCAGAAACCAACATTAGTTGGTAGGATAGAGGAAGAGGATAAGCACTTTACTGATTTGAATCAGAGTTATTATTACATGGAGCTCATCTCGAGCAAAGGCCTAGTGACTTGGTTGATGTGGATCCATGGCTTACTATTGAACATTGAAATGGAGAGGCACATGAGACTTGGGACAGCCATGGAATCACTGCTGAAAGGTACAAGGAGAATTTTGATTTATGCATCATAACAACAGCTCACTTTCCTTGCATGATCATGATTGGAAGAATCAATTCTTGGTGTTTGCTGAAAGTGAAGTGCAAGTTTTATCTTAACTGGATGATACAAATAGGGTCCTGGAAAACTTAGTTCAGAATTCACCAAGAGGTCACCGTCAAATTGAGCAAATTATTTATCTTGTTGATTTGCAAAGGTTAAGAGCACTATGGATGAAGTGGAATCATCCTACTCACAACAAATTTTTTTCCTTGTCCTTTGGCTTGAAAATGAAATGAAGTTGCTTTTAGGGTGTAGGAGACAAATCTAAGACAAACTTTTAAGTGAATTGTTTTTTTTTGGCTTTTTTATTGTTTTTACTTTACCTAACCATTGTTGAGTCTTTCGATCAAGACTCGCCTAGCCTTGCTGAGTTTGGGGATTCTTGGAGGCTCAATGTGTTTGGCGAGTACCGGCTGCCGTGTCTCCTGGACTCATTTGGGGTTGCCCGCCTTAGGACTTGCTGAGTCTAGGCGATTCTTGGCAAATTGTGGAACTATGATCCTAACTCAAAATTATCTAATTGCTTATATTTTTTGTTGCAATATTGGATATCATCTAAGTTATTCTTTTGGGTTTGGGTTTAGATTACATATGGCAAATTTTTTGGGGGGATGGATACATTTTGAGAACATTGATACAAAAAATATATAGATATTATAAATACTAGAATAAAAGCATATTTGAGCCTAAAAACAGGAATTGAATCTAGATAACGAGGTAACATACATATAATAAACGAAACAGGCATATTTTTTTTATAAGATCATTTGCAGCTGAGCATTAAAAGATAAGATCATGCGCACTCCTTTAAAAGTCCAGATTGTATGTATTTCAACATTAAAAGTTTGAACCCCCTTTGTGTGGACCCTATTGAAAACTCCATTTCATGTCTTTCTCAAGTGGGAACATCTAGCATAAAATCTAGTGAACCACAAAAACATAAAAAATAAAAATAAAAGCCAAAAAGGTGGACACTTAAAAATGTGGTAAAAAGTAAAAGTGCATGTTTTTTATAACATGAAGCCAGTAATTATTTCTTTTCAAGAAAAATGCAATTGGTAAATATGCCAGAGGCTTCCATAAAAGGACAAGTCATAGAGCCCAACAGCTGTATAATTTGTCCACACTAAAAAACCAAAGAAAAAAGTGAGGAGCATACATTTAAAGAAGCAGCGGAAACAGTAATAATAACACTTCCAAAACACCATAGTTTATATGCACGTACTCATTGGCCACAAATAGATGGAGAAGTAGACAGAAGGAGAAGCCTCAGGAATGATGGTCTTCCCACCACATTCTCATTTTTATGCACATACTCATTGGCCACAAATAGTTGGAAAAGTAGGCAGAAGAATGAGAAGCCTCTAGGAGTTCTGGCTTTCCCACCACATTCTTCGTGGCTTGCTAACTGTAATGATACTGTTTGTAGAAATCTCCACTATTAACAGACAAACTGTGTTTGTAGCAGCAAGGTGTTGGATTGTTATATTTTTTCCTATTGTCAAGTGTGATGGGGATTAAAAAGGTGAAAGAAAAGCAAAAGCTAAAATAAAAATAAAAATTGGTGAAATGTGATTTGCAGTCTTTGATTTTATATCACAATTGACAAGTTGCAAGATATGCACCCATTCACTCTCATATTTTGGCTAGTGTTAGTAAAGAGGTTGTTTATTATGGGAATAGGGTGAGATACCTTGTGTAAAGAAAATCTGAAAACATTCTTGTCTTATTGATTGGTTAACATTTTCTTATGTGTTTGGATGCCCTATAAGCTTTGAGCTGCTTGTGAAGAACTTATGCTGAGTTGTTTGCACGAAAGCATGGCAACACATCAATGCGCCATAACCCAATGGGCTTGATGTTATATTAGTTGGTAAAATGATAATGATATGATGCTGACTTGGGCCAGGCAACCCACCATTTGTAAAGAGAGCGGATCCACTTGGATTCAATTGTTTTGATTGATTGCCAAATGAAGAATCAACTTACAAATCTACCGCTATTTCTTTTAGTTTTTTCCTAACTCACTGGTTCGGTTTGAGGTATGTGGGTATGGTAATGTTTTGGGGGGTGGTGGGGGTTGGATATGTTTTGGGTACATCTATACAAAAGATATATAAAAATCATAAATATATACATATTTTTGCCTCAAAAACAGAAATTACGTTATATTTCTTGGTAAAATAATAATGATATGATTCTATGTTGTGCTAGGCAATCCACCATCTTTACAAAGAACTGATCCACCTAGATTCAAGTGTTTCAATTCATTGCCAAATGAAGAATCAAGTTACAAATCTATTGGTGTTCCATTTTTCCTAAGTCATTAGTTTGGTTTAAGGTATGTGGTTATGGTGAATTTTATTGAGGGTTGTGTTGTGATCTTTTCACACATCGCCCCATTGCAAACTGGGACCTCCCTCTTTTTTGCTTTCTGCGTTGGTTAGTTTAGGGTTTTGACAACATAGTGGGCAATTTTGAGTTCTTGTACTTGAGTCTTGGAATTTTGATCATGCCTAATTGTCGTTTAGGGCTTTGAAGTTATAGGATCAAGTGCGTAAAAGTTGAGAGTTTAAATGATCCTAATTTTGTCGAAGTATAGACCTTTTGATTGTAAGCATGTTTTTGAACGTCCTCATCGGTTATATTTAAGTGTCCAAGTGTTTTGGGACCTTTAGGAGTCGTTTTCTCACTCTTATGAGGTTATTCAAGTTGATTTTGCACCTTATCCCGATAGGTTTTCTTGTGTTTCGCTCAAATTTTGTTAAATTGCATAAGTCCTGATGAGTTTTATTGAAAATTCTTATTGTCCAGGTGATTTTGAGTGGTTAATTTGTTAAATTCCTAATGAAAATCCATGTCCTAAGGGTCAAAATTCTTGATGGGAGGTGCCTTTCCCCCCACATTTCCGATGGCCCATGATTTTCCCCCACTCAAAATCCTGACGGGAGAAGAATGTCCAGTGGATTTCCGATGGACCTCTTTTTTCCCCCATTCAGATTCCTAATGCAAGGTGATTTTCCACCTGGAGGCATAAATTAGACTAATGGACCTCTTTTTTCCCCCATTCAGATTCCTGATGCAAGGCAATTTTCCAACAGGAGGCAAAAATTAGACTAAGTGTTGTGGAATCCTCTTAATGACCCACATTTTTCCACTAGCAGTGCAGATGACTTCAATGCGGATAAAATCCATGTCCCTGATGATGATCGATTTTCCACTAGAGCTATTCATGACGAAATTTTGAGGATTTCAATGCAGATAATCATTCCTGACATGAGGCGAATTTCCACTAGTGGCAGTTTTGACGAAATTTGATTTGGAAAGTTGTCCAGATAGGGGTCGATTTTCCCCCATTGATTTTTTGAGCTTAAGTGGTGAAGTAAGTTGGATTTTTGACTCCAGACATGGATCGATTTTCCCCTAGAGGCTTTTTCATGCTATTGTGATGAATTTTTGTTGGGATTTTTATCACAATAGAGGTCGATTTTCCCCCAAGTGCACAATCTTAAGTATTTTAGTGATTTTTATTTGGATTAAAAATCCAAATAAGGGGCGATTTTACCCCAAAGGTCAATTTTGATTCAATTTTTGAAATATTTTAAATAAATTGACCCAAATTTAATTGTTTTTACATGTGTTGACGATTATTTAAAAATAAAAACAATTATTTAATGACTTGCAATTAAAAATTAAAAAATAAAATATTCCCAGGCAAGTCGATTTCCCAAAACAAGTGTAAAGGTGCAAATGTTTTATCCCACATTGCTTGTGTGGTAAAAACTCAAGGCAAAAGCATGTTTAAAAAGGAGACCAACGTTATAATAATATTATATTTGCCAAGTGTGATTGCTAAGTTGCTAACTTGAGCGATTTTCTTCAGCTGGGTGATTTTGGTGAAGTGTCTACTTGACACATTTGGAGCTGAAAGTTAGTTTTGTTGTTCATTTTTTGCCTATTCCCAGCTGGGCGATATTTCTTGGCAGCCATTGGAGCAAGTTTTTGAGAGAAATTTTCAGATTTGGGAGGTGGTGCCACTTTGCCAAGTTGTGTAATTTTTATTGGGAGGTCATTTTCCTCCATGTTTGGTGATTTCCTCCATCATTGTTGGCTGCCATTGCTGAGTGTCGACCTTGCAATTTTCAGACTTGAGTTTTTTTGCTGGGCGCTATTTGACCTCCATGGTTGACTGGGAACACAGTTTTCAGAATTATTCTTCATTGCCCAGCCCTTCCACACTTAAGTGATTTTGCTTGGGGCTGATTTTGTGAAGTTTTTGGAGCAGTTTCAGACCTTATAGTCGCTTTTGCATGTCTGGGACACCATTGCTAAGGGTTGTCCTTAGAAAATCCTTCATTTCCAGCCACTTGCCAACTTGGGCTATTTCATTTGGAAGTCTTTTTTGTATCATTTTGTGGCCATTTTCTGAGTTTGCCACCATTGTTAGAGGTGCTGGTAAGTCTGAAACCTTCATTTTTAGACTTGTCTTCAGACTGAAAATTCATTTCCAGTCCTATATTTGTGCTCAGATTTGCCCATTTTTGCCTTGGGAAAATTGTTTTTATTCCACATTTGCATTTCACATGATTGCAGCATGATTTAAGTGACTAATTTGTAGAGTTGCAGGTTGGCTTCAGACTTACTGGCAGCCATTGTTGACGTGGGAAAGGTGTCTTTAGACATTTTTTGAGTGAAAATCCTACTTTTCACATCTTTCCTAAGTCATTTCCCAATCCGGTATACTCCTTTGCACTCTAATTTTGATGAAATTTCTAAGTATAAGGAGGTTTCTTCAGACTTTATTAAGTCTGAAAATTGATGATTTTAATGAATATCATGAGGGTTTCATACCCTAATCTTGTCATACTTTTATTCTATTTTCAGGATTCGTTTAAAATAGGGATAAAATTCTTGATTTCCATCTCTAAAATTGTCTAAATAATTAGGAATCAGAACTTTCCAATTCTGAAAATAGTTATTGGGAAGATTTTCTGAGGTTGCTAACTTCCAGCTTTGTATAGGTGCAATGTCGAAGTCCGGAATTAGCATTCGGAAGGAACAACAAAAGATAGTTGAGATTGGATTCTATCCAGAATCCAAGATGTCATCCGGATGGAAGGAGATTACAAACACGAATATGCATTTCCTGAACGTGGAGCAGATGCGGCAGCGGATGTTCGGAATTGGAAACTAGATTCCTTCTCCTACTTACGCAAACATACAGTGCAGCGAGCTAGTCTTTGAGTGTGCAAGATGTTATGATCCCCACTCTCGAATGATCAGGACTATGAAAGGGGTCACGATTGCTTTCCTTATTGAGGATGCGATTGTTGAGGTGTTCGAAATTCCACGTGGTATAGACATGAAAGACAAGACAAAAGAAGAGTATGAAGAGAAGTATAAATTGAAAATGGATGTGTTCAAAACTATAGTAAACAAGGAATGGATGATCGAACCAAGGGCTCATCATTCCAAGGCTCCCAAGACACTCATGTGCACAGATTTGAAAGAGGAATATAGCGATTTGGTATTCCTACTTAATTGAGTGATGGGTTCGTTGCAAGGTGCATTATATTATGGATGGATGTTCTATTTTATCCAGGATTGTCTAAGGGGAACATTGATCAATTAGTCAAAAATCATAAGTGACAATTTGGATTTTCAGTTGAGGAATGTGGAGAGAACCAAATCATTTGCTATTACTTCCTACCTTGTGTATATACTTGCACACTTTGTCACTTATAAAGGATTAATATGCAGAGGTGAAGTCGGGAATGGACAAGGGCAGTACAGGAGTTATGAATGCTATCCACAGTTGAGCATGTATAGAATCGAAGATTATAAGAGTGAATGATGCATTCACTATGTACATTACAAGGATGTTGCAGGGCGAAATCCACAAGAGGTTGTCTAAGGAGGCAACAAAGTTGATTGAGCAGTACGGATCATGGTACATACAATTTCCCACTTTCACATACCTGAGGATTCATGGATTTCAATCCAAACCTTACAGGCTTCCTAGGTATCCTACAAACATAATGATATTACTTGAGGTGGCGAGACAACTTCTAGAATATGATTCCATCAGAAGGAGAAGCATAGAACTGGGATGACATTTCCTATTTCAGTAGGGAAGACATTGGAGGTTTGTTATTCCATCACTGCAGCTAACACAGTAATTGAGAAACTTGCATTCTACCGTCTTGCAACATACAAGAAGAGAGCAAGGTTTAATTCGCATAAGAAAGTTGGAAGGATTAAGGGAGATAAGTTCGTACACAAGGTAAACGTAGAGGATTATTGGGCCAACCTAATGGACAAGCAAGCAGTGAAAAGAAGAATGTGGTCCAGAATGTCTGTGTATTTCATGAGGTGTGAACTTTTCCTCATTCCTAATAAGATATTGGATGACAAGGATCATACACATCCACAATATGAGAATGAAATGAAGAAGGTGATTCTATTGCCCAATTGGTTAGAACAAGAAGTGACAGATTTAAGTGTATTAACGAGAGAAGTCTTGAGTTTCTCCCAGATGGGTAGACAATCAGATGAACAAGTTAGTTGATATGGGTGTTACCTTCACATATGAAAAGATGAAACAGGAGGAACCCTCTTTCGAAGATGGTCAAAGGACTATCAGCAACATAGGGATTCATGCGGATGAGGAGAGTCAAGCCTCCAAGCGAAGGAATAACACACCAGGAGAAGTCAAGGCTAGAGGGAAGAAGCAAAAGTTTATCATTCCTTCACCTCCCCTCAGTGTCTCGTCAATCAAGGAAAGTGAAGTGCCGAACGGAACAAGGAGTTTGAACAATGCTCCAACATGGTGATGTTACTAGAGAGTGTCCAGGATTTGTGTGCCACAGCTACCTCTGCTCCACCTAATGAAGATGATGATCAGCCGAGATCTCCTACTGTCCTTTTAGAGGTCAGTTTTGGGAAGAATTTATGTGATTTGACTAAGAATAATCCTGATGATGATGATGATGATGATGATGATGATGATGATGTTATCTTTGCATTGAGGGAACTTGATTGAGAGATGTGACTCGATGATGGTATGGAGATGGCCGCTATTCCTGATTTGCTGATGAGGAATATGGAGAAAAGTAAGAAGATAGTAGAGGTGCAGCCAATTGATGACATTGATGACTACTTAGCCAGGAGCAACAAGGAAAAAGAACCAAAGAAGGTTGAGATTTTGTCACGTATAACTAGAGATGAGACTGGCATGCAGATTGCATAGGTGGTTGTTCCTGTTGAGGATGTGATGAAAGATGTTGCTACTCCCATGGATTTCCAGATTACTTTAGTTGCCCTTGATCGTACTACAAAAGAGAAGGAATTCCAGGAAGTTGGTGATACTCTCAAGGCAATCAATGCAAGGTTGGATAGGGAGACAGAAGAAAGAGAAATATAAGGAAGAAAACATCAGACTTAGAGAGTACATTGTAGGGATAAGGTGTGAGAATCCCACCCTTATTTGCCCTATTGCTGTTGATCGTGGACTACATGTAGATTATGAGGTAGCGAGAGACACTCTCGGAATTGGAGAAATGGATTGAAGATGCGAAGAAACAAACGGATGTATTCCTTACTCACTTTGTCCAGGCTTTTGATAGGACAACCGTGCTCATATTCAGGATACAGTACCTAGAGGGGAGTTTGGGAGGAATTTCGACCTATTCAGAAGAAGACTATTCCACGCCTCAGAGTATTGAAGAGAATTCCTATGTCCACATTGATCATGGAGAATATTGTGCATAATGGAGACAGATACAATTTCCATGGTTGTTATTGTTCATTAGCCATGAAGAAATCTACTTATGAGCACACATAAAGGGATTGTGTAGAGATTGAAGGATCGACTCATGAGATCCAGTCGAAGATCCTTGCCTCAATTGAGGAATTATTGGGAGTGGATGTCAACGAAGCCTGTGGTTTACACTTAGCAGAATTGAGAGACAAGATGAAGTTCATGTACTTCAATTAGTTGGACCCTTTGAAGAAGAGTCAGATGGATGACTTAGTTTCTTTGTTGATCCATGTCCACAATTCGCAGAGGCTCATGCCAGATTGGGAGAACACCTTGGATGCTTGCTCGGATGCATTAGACATGATTGATTTGCAACATGATGCCTTATGCAACATTTCCATGGAGGAATTAGATTATGTATTAGCTAGATTCTTGGAATATATTGTGAGAGAAAGAGATGCAGGACAAAATCTTCTAGAAGATTCCCTATTTGATGACTAGGTGTCTTTCTATTGAACCATATGTTGGTGGCTCCATTTTTGATGTAAACCCTAATTAGGGCAACCATAGGGCATTGTTGGCATGATCTTGGCCCTTTATTTTGATTGACTCTTGGCCATCCATTTTGTTTGAGACTCTATATAAACCCCAGTGTCTCCCATTTGTAAGAGAGTTTTCTGAGAATTGTTGGTATATGCTACAGATTTGAATATAAATCATTGTTCGAATTGATGGTGATTTTTGTTTAAACTGTTGTCTTGCATTCAAGGTTTTCAATTCCTCCAAGATAGATTAGAATTTGCTTTCAAGTATTGTTAGATTGAATGAAGAGATTTGTTGAATGCATTTGTGTGGAATCCATTTAATGCATACAACTAGCTTCTTGTGGATTGTAAGTGTGCCTTGCATGGTCAACTTGAAATTTATATGAACTTATTTTCAATTATTATACGTCCATTGTTATGCATTAATTTGAATGGTACCAATGTTTGATGGTAATAACTTGAACATCTTTGAGATATACCTTAGATGATTCCACTAAATTTGTTGATCACTTCTTGCATTCTAGGTTCTAGAATAGAATTCCTTAACCCTATTCCTTTTTGCCCCTTTTTTTAGGAATCTTTGTTAGAATAGTTTCAAGAGCTGCATTGTTAAATCCTAAGTTATCAGCACATCTATTCCACATTCATGATAAGCAAAGTTGATATGAACAATTGCGTAAGTCCCCAAGTGAAAACAACAATTCACTTCGACCATTGAGTTACCCACTCATCAAGACTTGACTGTAGAAACCTTGGAATCATTTTAGTTGATCTTACCCAAAGTTTTAAAACTCGGACTCGCCACGGACTCGGCAAGCCAAAAATTTGGACTCGGACTCGGACTCATGAAAGACTCGCGAAAGACTCGGCAAAAAAAAAAACGTAGTTCTACAAAAAAACATA